>NC_140180.1:60749559-60942059 GCF_963971535.1 Notolepis coatsorum
ACGTGCATGTGAGTGCATTTGTTTGTTTCGTGAGCACATTAAGTGCTAGGAGATAAGAGTTATCTCATAATGGCGAGAGCGAGACGCGATTGCCAGTATGATAATATAACCAAATGCATTGATTTATCTCAGTAGGTTAGTATTTTAGGACGAGTGCATGACAGTAAGACGTTTTTTTTTATTTCAGATATTGATTGAATATTTTCTATCCTATCTTATATCATATTCTTATCTCCTTTTTTATATACTCTTTTTCTCTCCTATTTTATATCATCTTCTTGTCTCCTATCTTATATTATCTTCTTATCTCCTATCGTATATCATCTTCTTATCTCCTATATTATATCATCCTCTTGTGTCCTATCTTATATCCTCTTCTTTTCTCCTATATTATTACAGTATAATCTTCTTGTCTCCTATCTTATATCCTCTTCTTATCTCCTATCTTCTTCTATTCATCTGCATGATAACTTGTGATCTTTACACATTATCACACACTTGCTGAGCAGACAGCCCATTTCCCTCAGCTGGTGCCCTAAATAAAAACAGGGTTATTCAACTTGTGCTGTTAGTTGAACCCTTGAGAAGTGCAATGGCAACCTGTTTATCTATTAGATGTCTTCTGTTTGTGGTTCTGTCGCCCATGAATGAAAGATTCAGTCAACTTAGCTACAGTATGTATGGGAGAGCTCTACACCACAGATCCCAGGGGTGATCGGTGTTCCAGGCGACTCATGAACCATCATGAACCTTGAACCATCAAGAACCTTGAAGTTGAACCATCATGAACCTTGAACCATCTTGAACCCTGAACCATCATGAACCCTAAACCATCATGAACCTTGAACTGCCATGAACCTTGAACTGCCATGAACCTTGAGTGACATGCAGTTGTAAAGTTAATCCAAATCACGTGGAGTGTGAATGTGATCAGAATCAGAATCAGAAAGGTCTTTATTGCCAAGAATTTGCTTTGGTTGTTTTCGGTGCAACATTAACGGACAGACAATGGATGGATAATAAAATAAAAAGGTGGAGTAAAATAAAATGAAATATGAACTAAGTTAAGATATAAGCACAATAGAATATAATATAATTATGAAATAAAAAAAATAGGCCAGGGCTGTACAACTGTAAAATAAAGAGGTTGAATAAATCGCCCAAAAGTACTCAACCTCTTCTGTCTTTAACTATGAATGAACATAACAATCTAACTTACCATCTTTAGATAATAAAGTACTCAACCTCTACTGTTTTTAACTATGAATGAACATAACAATCTAACTTACCATCTTTAGATAATAAAGTACTCAACCTCTACTGTTTTTAACTATAAATGAACATAACACTCTAACTTACCATCTTTAGATAAAAGTACTCAACCTCTACTGTTTTTAACTATGAATGAACACAACACTCTAACTTACCATCTTTAGATAATAAAGTACTCAGCCTCTTCCGTCTTTAACTATGAATGAACACAACACTCTAACTTACCATCTTTAGATAATAAAGTACTCAGCCTCTTCCGTCTTTAACTATGAATGAACACAACACTCTAACTTACCATCTTTAGATAATAAAGTACTCAGCCTCTTCTGTCTTTAACTATGAATGAACACAACACACTAACTTACCATCTTTAGATAATAAAGTACTCAGCCTCTTCTGTCTTTAACTATGAATGAACACAACACACTAACTTACCATCTTTAGATAATAAAGTACTCACCCTCTACTGTTTTTAACTATGAATGAACACAACACTCTAACGTACCATCTTTAGATAATAAAGTACTCAGCCTCTTCCGTCTTTAACTATGAATGAACACAACACTCTAACTTACCATCTTTAGATAATAAAGTACTCACCCTCTACTGTTTTTAACTATGAATGAACACAACACTCTAACTTACCATATTTAGATAATAAAGTACTCAGCCTCTTCCGTCTTTAACTAATTAACACAACACTCTAGTTTCAAGTTTGTTTATTATTTGTCACAACAAAATACAGAATACTTTATGATGAAATGCTTGTTTCTGTATGAGCCCCTGAGAGTGTGCTACATACAGTAAAAAAAAGTGGTTCTAACTTACCATCTTAAGATAATAAAGTACTCAGCCTATTCTGTCTTTAACTATGAATTAACACAACACTCTAACGTACCATCTTTAGATAATTAGGTTTGAAAACATTCATCAGGAAACTTAAAAAATAGTTATATGGTTCTTCATATATGAAAGAGAGATGAATATGAATATGAAATATGAAAGTTGTTGGCCACAGGGTCTTCTGCTGGTCTTTATGACTGAGAATCAATAGACCAGATAAAACGTTCTCATCCCTCTGGAATATTGCGTTGTTTCACTGAATCAATCCGAAAAAAGAATGGGGAAAGTTTCCATTTAGAACCTTTTATCCTCAGGAACCGTCTGTGAGCTCCATCTCTTTTGGAAAAAGGGTCCTCCCTGCTTCCAGAAAGTTTAATCAGAACCATACCGCCTAATTAAAAGGAAAACAACCTTTTGGAATTTCTTTTATTTCTGTGCGTAAAATCTGGAAAAATGAACACCAAACTCTCCATTGCTACAGAATGTTTCAATCTATGAATGGATTCAGCAGCTCCTCCTTGCCCTGTCATCTCAATCAGTGTCACTTTACTCTGCCAGCGGGGCAGCATACAGAGTGTAATAGCTCAGAGAGCTGCTCGTGGGCCAACTATGCACACACACACACACACACACACACACACACACACACACACACACACACACACACACACACACACACACACACACACACACACACACACACACACACACACACACACACACACACACACACACACACACACACACACACACACACACACACACCCCATCCCCCCCCTCCAGAGCGGTTAGGGTGTCCTGTCCGAAACAGGGGCCAGCAGCGTGCCCGGTCTCCTGCCTCGGGACTCTCTCTCCCTCTTGTCTTCCCCGGGGCCCCTGGAAGAGGGCGGGACTTCCAGTGACCACACTGCTCTCTCCCTGCTCATCAGCCTGGGCCAGACACATTCCTGAAAGCTGAGCCCTGCTGCTGCCGCTGCTGCTGCCTTTTTCCTTCCCCTCCGCCAACCGCTCATTCTGCCTCACTTTTCTTTTGTTTTGTTATTATTATATTTATATTTATATATAAATAGAGTGGCACTATGTCCTTTTATTGAAGCGCTCTCTTCTTGTTGCCTGAAAGTGCTTTTATATGTCAAAAACTTCTACTTTATTGATGGAGATGGTGATTGTGTCAGTCACAGTGCTATATATATATATTTTTTTTGTATCAACTTTTTTCTCCCATTTTCAATTTTTCTCCCATCCCAATTGCGTATCGTCCAATTCTACCCTCCCCTGTCTCGAACGCTGTTAGGCAACATCACCTCCTGGTTTGGGAATAGCACTGCACAAGACCAAAGCAGACTACAAAGAGTGACACGTTCAGCCGAACGCACAATTGGAGGGGGGCTCCCCACCCTCCAGAACATTTACTACAAGCGTTGCAAGGGCAAGGCTAAGAGAATCATTAAAGACTCCAGTCACCCGAACAACTGCCTCTTTGAACTGCTGCGGTCAGGCAAGCGATACAGGAGTCTCAAGGCGAGCACAGAAAGACTCAGAAGAAGCTTCTATCCCCAGGCCATCAGGCTGCTAAACGAACAATGAATGAACACTACACAACAACAACCACCAAACGCACATAGCACACACATCCACACGCACACACTCACTTTAAACAAACACACTGTAGCACCCACTCCACACACTTATAGCACACACCCACTTTAAACAAACACACTGTAGCACCCACTCCCCACACTTTATATTTATGGATGAAGGATTGCACTACAACTCGTACACCTTACTGTAAATTGTACCTAAAATTGTACCTCATCCCATTTCTGCTTTGCACTAGATAGTACTGTACATTAGTACACTGCATAGTATTGTGTATTGTATATTATATGGTAACTCAGAACATTGTACATATGTCTATACCGAACACTGTGACCTCATTTTCTTCTTCTAAATTCATGCTATATTATGTTATTATGTTATTTGATACTATCTTGTCTAGCACAGTCTCTGGAGCGTAACAGTAAGAAGCATTTTGTATGAAAGTATTCTGTACTTCTGTATGACAACTATTAAAGAACTTGAACTTGAACTTGAACTTGAACTTGCCTCCCACAAGCCGGCTGCAATGTGGACGAAGCCTTACATCACGTGTCCCCTCCGGTACTCGAGGAAGCAGCCGTTGCATCTTTTCACCTGCACAGCGCAATCTCTCAGCGGCGGGGGTCTGCGTGGGAGGGACACGCCGCCCCCGTCGCTTCCTGATTCTGCTGCGCAGGCGCACCAACCGACCTGTAGGAGTCGCTGTCCACAACGTCCGATCCCCACCCATCAGCTTTCCCACCCCTAACACTGCCAATTGTGTTAGTATGAACGAACAGCCAAGCTGATAGCAATGCGGAGAGCTGGGCTCGAACCCAGCGTGTCCTGCATTGGTGGCGAGCGCCTTGCCCACTACACCACCTAGCCGCCCTGCTATATATATATATTGAAATAAGGACCAGATATATATGTATTATAATGTAATATACTGTACTTATGTGGTTGTTGCTAAACAGTCAGGCGAGCCACAGCATCAACAGTGTGTGAAATCACTGGCGCCTTGTTGTGAAAGTTACAGCGTGTTTAACTAGGGCCACACATCTGGTCCATGTTTCAACGCCGCATCCAAATACGTTTTGCCTTTGAATGCTATTTTCGCTCATAAGCATTTCGTAGTAAAGTAACGTGTGCTATTTTCTACTTTTTACAGGTTCCAACGTCATGTTCACACTTATCGCATTCTCCCGGACACAGAAGGCCTACTAGCGGTTCAGGTGAGCATCCAGCCTCGCTACACTGCTCTCTGTCCCCTGAACCAGAGTGTGCACAGTGCACGCCCGTGGTACGTTCTGTATGTACAGTTGTAACAACAGCTAGTCAGATGGAGTTGGCCGTCTCAAACAATGGTTTGTTATTGACTGCAGAACAGTAAGGTGCCTGTGTCTCCATTCTCTGCTGCTTGTTGCTTGAATGCCATCTCCACCATGTGGCTGCATACTTGGAGCATGATCTCAGCGGCACAGAGGGGAAACTGTTTGTGTGTGCGTGTGTATGTGTGTGTGCATGTGTGTGAGTGTGTGCATGTGTATGTGTCTCACAGTCAGATTCCTACACTACCCACACTAACTCATTGACCAATTTATTTATTGTGCGAATGGGTATGCGTGCGTGTGTGTGCGTGCGCGCTTGCACATACACAAACGTTGTGTAAAGGGTGTTTGTACTACTCATAAATGGGTCCATTGGATGTGAGAGGGTGTGTGTGGCAGTTAGAATGTGTGTTTTTGATACACTTTCTACAGGGAACCATTTGATCCGAGAGCCACTGCACACAGTCCTAATTACCACTGTACAGAAACACACATGCACCGACACACCGACACACACACACACACACACACACACACACACACACACACACACACACACACACACACACACACACACACACACACACACACACACACACACACACACACACACACACACACACACACACACACACACACACACAATAACAAATAATAGAAAAACTTTGAATGAGCAAGCCACAAGGCCGCCTGTGCATTCTTTCACCATGTCTGCCTTCTGATCTCAAAAGATCCCAGTAACAACACTTTGCCTTGGAAACATCCACTATTCTCAGACCAAACCTCCTCTGACTGTATCACTATTTCATCTGTTTTTCCACTGCCATCAGGAAAAGCCTCCAACATGTATACCCTCCCTGGACTTGCTCCACCAACACTCTGGCTTTTTCGTTTCTCTAAGAGGGCTCTGGGGATATTTCTGGGGCTATGTTGGCTCTCAAAGTCCCGTTATTCCTTTTGCTTTCTTTGTAATCACTTTTCAAGAGCTCCTTGTGGCATGAAAAATAGAAACACATCTACTATTTGCAGATTCCCTGGTGAAAGAGTCAGGTGGCTCCTGCCAAATAAATGGTTTCTTCCACCACACAATGAAAACAAAAGCTTCTAAAATAAGAAACAGGAAAATGATCTTATTTAGTAGTCTAGCCAAGTGTACCTTGCAGATTTTGTGTATGTATGAGTGTTTGTACATACGTACGTGTGTGTGTGTGTGTGTGTGTGTGTGTGTGTGTGTGTGTGTGTGTGTGTGTGTGTGTGTGTGTGTGTGTGTGTGTGTGTGTGTGTGTGTGTGTGTGTGTGTGTGTGTGTGTGTGTGTGTGTGTGTGTGTGTGTGTGTGTGAGTGTAAACATACTTGGTTATACAGTATGTGTACAGTATGTGTATGTGTGTTTGTGTGATCAGTCTATGTTGGCCCATTTGAGTGGCATTAGAGTGTGTTTATCCAGTGTTTTAGAGGTCGGCAGCACATTATGTTTGCCAGTGGCTCAAAACGTGTGAATATTTACATGTAGAACATCCACGTCATGTTTGTTTAGGGCTCTCAGAGGATGTTTGTTTGTGGTATAGTACAGAGACTGTTGGGACGATGAACTGCTGGAACGTGGTGAATCACGTCAGGACCAGCCAACCATGGCAGTAACCAGGATGTGGGTGTCAACTCCTCAGGGAGAAGAGCAGTCTGATAAAAAACTTTAGGCCAGAACACGCTGAACCCCACTGGGGTCCTACACTGTAGCACTCAACACTTTGATGAACATTGTTACTCAGCTGATAGATCATAATTGGAAATGAGGGCAACCTCATGGTTTAACAAGTACTAAATAAAGGTTTGATGATGATAATGATATGATGATAGAAAAGGATATACAGGGGCGGCTAGGTGGTGCAGTGGGAAAGGCGCTCACCACCAATGCAGGAGACGCTGGGTTCGAGCCCAGCTCTCCGCATTGCTATCAGCTTGGCTGGTCGTTCATACTAATACAATTGGCAGTATTAGGGGGTGGGAAGCTGATGGGTGGGTATCGGACGTTGTGGACAGCGACTCCTACAGGTCGGTTGGTGCGCCTGCGCAGTAGAATCAGGAAGCGACGGGGGCGGCGTGCCCTCCAAACGCACTGTGCAGGTGAAAAGATGCGACTGCTGCTTCCTCGAGTACCGGAGGGGACACGTGATGTAAGGCTTAGTCCACATTGCAGCCGGCTTGTGAGAGGCATGGCCTAACAGCGTTCGAGACAGGGGAGGGTAGAATTGGACGATACGAAATTGGGATGGGAGAAAAATAGAAAATGGGAGAAAAAATAGATAAAAAAAAGAAAAGGATATACAGTAGGTCGAACATAATACGAATTATCCTTTGACATGGATATATGATTGTCAAATCATGGTATGTAATTACATTAAAAGATGTGTCATCCAGCTAATTTCTTGGCAGCTCTGTGATGTGCTTCTCAGAGTTGGATTTCAGGAGACTTCTGCTTGATTATTTTGCAGTAATTCTTTGTTGTTGCCGCCATATTTAGTGTTACAGATTTCCCCATTCAAAACTACCACAGTGATCCTGTGAGAACCTTATTTATGATTTTGTATGAAAACTGTATGATTGTATTGCTTCCGTGTGGCAAATAAAAACTCTGAATCTGAATCTGAACCACAGTGATCCTTCTCATTTTATAGTCGGTGGTCTCTGGATGTGATGGAGGAGTGCATATTGAATGCACAGTGCAGAGTTGCAATTCAACTGAATTTACATGAAATGGGGATGTTTTAACTAAAACATGCCACAAGACCTAGTATTTTAGTATACTAGTATAAAGTATAAAAAAAAAAGTGTACATATGCCAATATCGATATGTGACGCCACTTATCGATATCACGCAGTTATCGATAATTATCGATAAGTGGTCTCAGCCTTACCTTTTAGATGATGGTTTCTTTTGTTCCTGTTAGGGATTGTGTTGGTAGAGGACCCAACCGCAAACAGAGACGAGGGAGAGGTAGATGTAGGTTGTTGAATATGAGCACTGCTCCTTTAATTCGAGACACAAAAGCAAGGTGAGAGCAAGTCTCCAAAAATGTACAAAACAAATGACACATCAGAAGACGGTGCAGTAAATACTCGCCGGAGAGACACTTAAAAAATAAAGAAAGCCAAGGGCGGTCAGGTGGCGTAGCGGAGATTGCGCTCGTCACCAAGGCAGGAGATGCTGGGTTCGAGCCCAGCTCTCGGCGTTGCCCAGCTCTTGGCTGGTCGTTCATACTAATACAATTGGCAGTATTAGGGGGTGGGAAGCTGGTGGGTGGGAAGCTGGTGGGTGGGAATCTGGCGTTGTGGACAGCGGCGCCTACAGGTCAGGTCTCGGCGCTTGCTCAGCGGGGGCAGGACTTGGTGGAGATAGCGTGCCCTCCCACGCGTTACACTTCACCAATGAGAGTCCTCGCTGCCAAGTGAAAAGACGTCACTGGCAGTTGCCGCACGTATCGGAGGAAGCGTGCGATCGGCTTCGGGACGCCCTTGTACCGACTCGTAGGAGAACATGCGTACAACGACCAGGTAGGGGAGGGGGGGGGGGAGGGGATTGGCACAACGACAAAAAAAAAAAAAAAAAAAAAAAAAAGCCAAAACAAAAAGTAACAACACTAAACTGATAAACTAGAAAATAAACGAAAACAAATTAGAGCAAAGCTGGAAAGGCACACGGTGCAAAAACATTACCAGGTGAGAGAACCAGGATACACAGGGAGACAAGACTAATCCGCAAACGGCAGGAACAGACCACGGGGAACAAGGCAGGAAACGCAATGACGCCACAGGGAGACAAGGGGTACACAGGCATAAATACACAGGCTGATTAACACATTGAGGACCGGCCGTCGCCGTCTAATATGTGGCTGAAGGACAAAGCTTTGTAAACAAACCGATGTACTTTTGGAGAGCTATATCTATACTTTATAGTATTGCTATCTGTCCATTCTCATTGTCACTTGAGTGCATAAACCGTGCCTTCATAATCCATCGGTTGGTTGTCATTTTATAGCGTCATGAATATAAGGTTTATCGCACTTTTCGTCTCAAATATTTTCTGGGAAGCTAGATATAGGGCTAAAGGCTACTAACGTTATATCGAACAGCATTTCTGTTGTATATATTCGAATGAAATAAAACAAACTGCTTATCATCCGGACTATTACAGAGCATCTATGGATGAAATGGGGGCGGCGGGGGACGCCGATTAGTATTATTGATTAGCAATAGAGTGTCCGTGGTGGTCCTCCAGGTTGGGGGTTGGGCGTGGGGCTAACAACCCTACCCTGGAAAACAAACAACTGTTACAGAAACTGCAAAACACAAACCACAAAACCTGGGGTCCAAAAGAAGCTCTAGCCAAAACACTGGCACTATGACGGCAGCAGATGAAAGCCCAATTCGGGAAGTCGGTTGCTCGAAGATGAGTCTTCTAAGAACCCGAACCATGATCCGTCTCGGAGCATGGAATGTCCGTACTATGTTTGAAACATCAAAGACAGCACAAGTCATCAGAGAAATGCAGAACTATAAGTTAGACACCCTTGGTGTGAGCGAGTGTAGATGGACTGGTTCAGGCTGCAAGGTGACAAAAGAGGGCTCAACTATCCTTTTCTCTGGAAAAGATGATGCACACTCCAGCGGTGTAGCACTTATCACAAGTAAGGAGACATCCAAATCTCTCACGGAGTGGGAACCCATCAGTGATAGACTGCTCAGAGCAAGATTTTACTCCCGATACTGTAAAATGACCATCTTACAGTGTTACGCCCCTACAAACGAGGCAGAGGAGGAGACTAAGGACGACTGGTACGAGCAACTGCAATGTGCAGTCTCCAAGGTCCCACAACATGACATGCTACTGATTATGGGAGATTTGAATGCCAAAGTTGGAAATGATAACATCGGGAGAGAAGATGCAATGGGGCGGCATGGCTGCGGAACTATCAATGACAATGGAGAGAGGCTTGTTGACTTCTGCATTAACAACAGATGCGCAATAGGTGGAACCATCTTCCCCCACAAAGACATCCACAAACTAAGCTGGAGATCCCCAGATGGGCATACGGTCAACCAGATTGACCATGTCATTGTCAACAAGAAATGGCAACGATCTCTTCTGGATGTCAAAGTCCACCGGGGGGCGGATGTTGGCAGTGACCACCACCTGGTGATAGCCAAGATCAGGCTAAAACTCAGAGCAACACCTAACACCAAACAGCGACGCAAAGTGTTTGACATCAACAAGCTTCTTGCATCAAAAGTCCAAAAAGAGTTCACCATCGAGCTTAGAAACCACTTCAGTGCACTGGAAGATGAAGATGGAGAAGAAAATGGAGATGTTAAGAAAACATGGGGGAACATAGCAAAAGTATACAAAGAAACAGCAGAGATTGTCATAGGCTTTAGAAAGAAAGGAGACAAACAATGGATAACACATCAGACATGGACAAAAAACGATGAGAGGAAGAAAGCCAAAGACAAACTGCTCAGTGCAAAGTCACCCAGGCTAACTGAACGTGCAAAGAAAGAGTACAAGGTGAAAGACTTAGAGGTCAAGAGGAGTGCCCGAAGGGATAAGAGAGCCTTTGTGGAGAACCTGGCAAGTGAAGCAGAGATGGCTGCAGCTAAAGGACAACTCGGTATAGTGTATAGGATCACTAAACAGCTAAGCGGTCCAAGGAACATCTACACTAAACTAGTTAAGGATAAACAAGGTAAACTGATAACAACTGAAAGGGAACAAGCTGAAAGATGGGCTCAACACTTTGAAGAAGTGCTTAATGGACCAGAACCTGAAGAGCCTGCAGATCCAGAACCTTTGGATGACATCGATATTAACACGATCCTCCCTCCCGAGCTGAAGTACAAACGGCAATCAAGGATATGAAGCGGGGAAAAGCCCCTCGAATCGACATGCTACATGCCGAAATGTTCATGGCAGATATCACCACAGCCTCCAGGGTGCTGACCGACCTCTTCACCAAGATATGGGAGCACAATGCCATACCAAGGGAATGGAGCAAGGGCCTCATATGCAAGCTTCCTAAGAAAGGTGACCTGAAAAACTGTGACAACTGGCGAGGCATAACACTTCTGTCCGTCCCTAGTAAAGTATTTTGCAGAATCCTTTTATTTTTATTTTTTTATATCTTTTTTTCCCCTCTTTTTTCCTCCGATTTTCTCCCATCCCAATGTTAGTCGTTAGTCGTAATTCCCAATCCCCTTCCTGGTCGCTGCGCACTTACCCTCCACAGTCGGTCTGGGAGAGTGGAGGCTATCACGTGCTTCCTCCGACACACGTCTAGCCAATCAACCGCTTCTTTTCACCTGGCAGCGTGGACTCTCACTGAGAGGGCATAGCGTGTGGAAGGATCACACTATCCCACTTAGATCCTATCCGCGCTTAGCAGGCGCCCCGACCGAACTGTAGGAGTCGCTGTTTACAACGATCCGGACCCACCCCGCCAGCTTCTCCCACCCTCTAATACTGCCAATTGTATTAGTGTGAACGGCCAGCCAAGCTGGTGACAACCCCGGAGCTGTGAGCTGGATTTGAACAGGCGAATCCAGCGTCTCCGGGGTTGGTGACGAACGCAATCTCCGCTACGCCACCTGACCGCCCCTGCAGAATCCTTCTTAAGAGATTTGATTGCCATAGATGTCAAGCTAAGAGAGGAACAGGCAGGATTTCGCAAAGGTCGAGGTTGTATCGATCAGATCTTTACCTTACGCAACATCATCGAACAGTGTATTGAGTGGAACGCCCCCTTGTATATTAACTTTATCGGTTTTAAGAAGGCATTTGACAGTATTCATCGCGAGAGCCTATGGAAGATCCTAAGGGCATATGGAATACCTTCCAAAATGGTCAACATCATTGGAAAATTCTATGAACACTTTGAATGCAGTGTCATCCTTGATAACACCTTGACAGAGTCATTTCCCATTAAATCTGGAGTAAGACAAGGCTGCATCCTCTCCCCTATTCTGTTCCTGATTACCATCGACTGGGTTATGCGTCAAACTACATCAGACCGTCCCCGTGGAATCCAATGGACCCTGTTCTCCTTTATGGAAGACCTTGACTTTGCAGACGATCTGGCAGTCATGTCATCCACTCATAGCCACCTACAGGAGAAGTCTGACTGGCTAAGCAATTATGCAAAGCGAACTGGTCTCTACATCAACCAGAAAAAGACCCAGGTGATGTGCATCAATGTCCCAACAGCACCTCCAATCACCATCGATGGAGAGGCGTTGGAATGTGTAGAAGACTTTACATACCTTGGAAGCCTCATAAGCAGTGAAAGTGGAACGCAAAAAGACATCAAGACGCGTCTCAACAAAGCAAGAGGTGCTTTCAGCCAACTTCGCAACATCTGGAAGTCTAAACAATATAGCCTTAAAACCAAACTCAGGCTCTACAACAGCAATGTTAAGTCTGTCCTGCTATATGGCTCTGAGTGCTGGAGAGTAACACAACAGGATATGAGAAAGGTTGATGTCTTCCACAATAGCTGCTTACGTAGGATCTGCAACATCTTTTGGCCAAATAGAATCTTGAATGAGGAACTTTATAAGAAGACAGGCAGCTTGTATATGTCCCTTGAGATAAGGAGACGGAGGTTAAGATGGCTCGGCCATGTATTGAGGATGCCCAATGAAAGGTTACCCAAAGTTGCCTTGAGATGGACCCCAGTTGGGAAGAGAAAGAGGGGTAGACCAAAGAACACCTGGCGAAGAACAGTGATGATGGAGCTGAAGGAGATGGGTCTTTCCTGGGACAAAGCGCAGGCCAAAGCACGAGACAGGATTCAGTGGCAGTGTATGATTGCGGCCTTATGCCCCAACCGGGACGAAGAGGATAAGTAAGTAAGTAAGTAAGTAAGTAGTAGAGTGTCCGTGCAAGTAGCCACATTCACTGATCGATTGCTTGCGTTTTACAACAATGTCTGATCCGGCTGTAATTTGGGTGAAGAGGGTCCTACCGTCAGCCCATGTGATCGCCGGCAGCATTTCCCCATTATTCATCGGCATCTGGTAGATCGATATGTCCATTGGCTGATCATAAATCCCATTATTCCAGGCTGAAATCTGCACTTCGAACCGTGATCAACGGTGCATGCTGTTCGCTTGGGATCAGGCTAAAATGAAACGCCCATAGACGGTAAAAATTTTTTTAAATCGACTCGCCCACAATGATACTGCAGTGGAGCGATGGCGCCCCTAAGAGGATCTGGCCGGTATTGCATGTCGCCGATTTCACAGAGGCGGGTAAATCTGCAGAGTCGATGGGGGATCTTGATCCGTTTATTAATATGGAATAAAACAATAACAACTTGCCACAAGTTAACTCGTGGCTCTGGTCCTCAACGCATGGCACCGAAACCCGAGTTAACTCGTGGTTGGGCGGCAAAGTGTTAACACAAGGGGGTAATTGGTAACAAGACACACCTGAGAGGGAAGGTAGAACTAACACACAGGGGTATAGGAAAACACAAGGCCAAAACACACTGGGGAATAACTATACTAGAACACAATACAACACAGGGCCGAAATACAAATACCCACACTGAACAACACAAGACTAAGGCAGGAGAAACAATGCAGACAACAGAATTACAGGCAAGGACACTAAGGAGGTAAACTACTGAATAACATCACAAAACATACTGGGGACAAAACACTAAAGACAATAATCAAGCTATACCAGACAAGAGAAAACAAGGCGCAAGAGGTACACAGGGATAGACAGCAGGATGGTGAGAACAATCAGAAAGACAGACAGTTTGAGCAGAAATAAATGTACAAGGTGCAATGTTGAGAATTGTCCAGCAGGCGGAGGAATATTGTTCATGAGTGGAGGGAGACCATGGGAGAGAATGTGAAAAGGTGGGGGCTCTTGAGGAGTACAGACAGGGGAGAAAGGTCCTGGGACGCGTGAATACTTTCCCCAAGGTGGTTGTCCATCCGCGTTCGGTTTGCACGGCCTGATTGGCCACTGACGCTTCTCTCAGCGCCCAATTGCGTTAGCCCTACTATCGCCTAACTCGCTACCGCCGTGCACAATATACTAAAACTAACACCGCCATGCACAATATACTATTTATATTGATGTGATGCCGATTGATATGAATAGCGCGTTACGTTAATATAGAGAGATGAAAACAATACGTTATTTATATTGATGTGATGTCGATTGATATGAATAGCGTGTTACGTTAATATAGAGAGATGAAAACAATACGTTATTTATATTGATGTGATGTCGATTGATATGAATAGCGCGTTACGTTAACACTATGGTCGCCAAAAACGCCTTACCAAGTCATTCCCCGCCATGCTCATTCTGCCAAAGACGCCGTACCACGTCTTTGATATCAATATTTCAAAAATTTGTGATCGCAATCATATTTCTCCCCCGGAGACTTGAGATCTACTGTTGATCCCCTCTCAACTCTCCAACGGTTCAAGAGCGCCATCTGGTGGCCGATCGGCGGATCGCCCAAACCGGAAACAGGAAACGGAAGCTGGTGCTCATTCCAATTCGGTCCGATCACTCGCTAATAGTCCCAGGACTCGAGCTAGACACAATGGATAGTAATCCGTTACCAATAACTCGATAAACAACATGATTTGGACGTATATACTATTATACAACCTGGAGATGGATCGCATATTTCTACATCCCATAATAGGAATATTTCTGCTCCACGCTCATTGCCCAACGCTACGAGGAAGCTACGGTAAGTTTCAGCGTTATTTTTTAACGTGTTCGATACTAACTGCTCTAATGATCATATCACCCACACTAGATGAATCATCTAACGTTGGCCACGGAATTATAAACGACCCCCCCCCCATCCGGTCAACATCAGATGATAAGTAGTAACTTCTAGAAGCACGTCCATTTGAAATGTTTTATCTCGCGCAGATTGCTATCAAACTGTATTTGATCATCAATATAATGCATTTAGGGCTATAAATCACGTTCTGGAGAAAGCTGCAGAAAACGATAAAAACATACTTATACTTTAGACCGTATTTTAGTATGAATATGTGAATGAAAAAGTATAACGTTGTTACACCCTGAACAATAGATACTTGACGTTGAATGGGCCATAGTAATGTCAATTTAGCAATACAATTTAAAAAGTTATAGCCCTGCAAAGAAGGGGAACTTCTCCATAGACAAATAGAGCTGGCATGGGATGGTTTATTGTGAATATAAGCCTGGCGACCAAAGTGTTAATATAGAGAGATGAAAACAATACGTTATTTATATTGATGTGATGTCGATTGATATGAATAGCGTGTTACGTTAATATAGAGAGATGAAAACAATACGTTATTTATATTGATGTGATGTCGATTGATATGAATAGCGCGTTATGTTAATATAAAGAGATGAAAACAATACATTATTTATATTGATGTGATGTCGATTGATATGAATAGCGCGTTACGTTAATATAGAGAGATGAAAACAATACGTTATTTATATTGATGTGATGTCGATTGATATGAATAGCGCGTTACGTTAACACTTTAAGGACCAGCCACGAGTTTATACGTGTTACGGTGCCATGCGTTGGGACCAGAGCCATGAGTTAACTCGTGGCGAGTTGTTATTGTTTTATTCCATATTAATAACGCTATTAACGTCCCCGATCGACTTGCAGGACCTACCCGCATATTTGATTTTCGAAACATGCAATACCGGCCAGATCCGCTTAGGGGCGCCATCGCTCCACTGCAGTATCATTGAGGGCGATTGAAATTTTTTTTTTTACTGTCTGTGGGCATTTCATATGAGCCTCGATACAAGCCGAACATACTCATGGACATGGACATATCGATCTACCAGATTCCGATGACTAATGACGAAATGCTGCCGGCGATCACATGGGCTGACGGTAGGATACTATTCCCCCAAATTACAGCTGGATTGGACATTGTTTTAAAACGCAACGTGATCGATCAGTGAAAATGGCTACTTGAACGCACACTGTATTGCTAATCAATAATAGTAATCGGCGTCCCCCGCTGCCCCCATTTCATCCATAGATGCTCTGTAATAGTCCGGATGCTACGCAGTTTTTTTTTTATTTCATTCGTATATATACAGCAGAAATGGCGTTTGATATAACATGACTAGCCTTTAGCCTATTATCTAGCTCCCCAGAAAAAAGACGAGACGAAAACTGCGATAAACCTTATATTCACAGCGCTATAAAATGACAACCAACCGATGGATTTTTATTTTCTTTAAGCCATTATGAAGGCACGGTTTATGCACTCAAGTGACAATGAGAATGGACAGATAGCAATACTATAAAGTATATATATAGCTGTTAGAAAGTACCTCGGTTTGTTGACAAAGCGTTGTCCTCCAGCCATATATTACACTGCAAGCCGTGGTCGTCAATGTGTTAATATAGAGAGATGAAAACAATACGTTATTTATATTGATGTGATGTCGATTGATATGAATAGCACGTTACGTTAATATAGAGAGATGAAAACAATACGAGGAAATGGGCTACGTTAATATAGAGAGATGAAAACAATACGAGGAAATGGGCTACGTTAATATAGAGAGATGAAAACAATACGAGGAAATGGGCTACGTTAATATAGAGAGATGAAAACAATACGAGGAAATGGGCTGTGGAACTGAAGGACTGAGAGAAGCATCAGTGGCCAATCAGGCCGCGCAAACCGAATGTGGAAGGACAACCACCTTGGGGAAAGTATTCACGCTCCTGGGACAGGTGGACCCTTACAGTTCCTGCCACAATATCAAAATTAAATGGACAAAGATATACAGACATTGATGTTAAAAATACTGCTGGCTAAACATTATTTCAGATTTTTAATGGGGACTTGTGAATGTAACAGTATGATCTATACAGTAGGCCTACCTACCCCTATGTGTTCTATATACCCTCTACACAGGGCCGCCTGGGAGAAATGCGAGGCCCTGTGCGAGATTTAACGCGAGCCCCCCCCCCCCCAAAAGGTTAAAAATAAAAAATAAAAAATTATATATATATATATATATTTTTTTTTTTTCATACAGTCAACATATTCTTAAATAATAGGGGCATGATACAGTCAACATATAGCAAAAGAGAGAGCGAGAGAGAGCTCCCGTTCTACAGTCAATATACAGTGTACAGAGAGAGAGAGAGAGAGAGAGAGAGAGACACATTGGAAAGAAATTGAAATGCTATTTGGCCCTAAACAGAGAGTACACAGTGGCAGAATACCTGAGCACTGTGACTGAAGATCCTTGACTATGTACAGACTCAGCGAGCACAGCCTAGCCAGGACAACAGCCTGCTCCTGAACATTGGTAAAACCAAGGAGCTGATCGTGGATTATAGGAGAGGACAGCAGGAGACACACACACCACTGATGATTAACGGGGCTACCGTGGACAGGGTGAGCAGCTTCAAGTACCTGGGGGTCCACATCTCAGAGGATCTGACATGGTCAACACACATAGACACAGTAGTAAAGAAAGCGAAGCAGTGCCTCTACCACCTGAGACAGTTAAGGAAGTTCAGAGTATCGGGGGAGGTACTCCAGTCCTTCTACTCAGGAGCTGTAGAGAGCATCTTGACCGGAAACATCACTGCCTGGTATGGGAACAGCACGGCACAGGACAAGAAGGCCCTACAGAGAGTGGTGCGCTCAGCCGAGCGTACCACGGGTATTGCGCTACCTCCCCTGCAGGCTCTATACAACAAGAGGTGCAAATCCAGAGCCTGCAGGATAATGAAAGACCCCCACCACCCCAATAACAGCCTGTTCCAGCTGCTGAGGTCAGGCAGACGCCTGCGAACCCCAGCTACTAGGACGGAGAGGCTTAGGCTAAGCTTCTTCCCCCAGGCCATCAGAGCCTTGAACAATGAACATTGAGAGACACAGAAACTGAACTATCCACACACAAGCACACACAAGCACATACACGACACGCACGCTGAGCACGCTCACACACTAGCAGCCACTTTAACACTCATGCCGCACACACGCACACTTATGGCCAGAGGAAAGGCCACTTTAAATTAGTATAACATCAGGAACAGTATTGCACTACTAAAGCTACCTAGCATGTCCTATATGCTCTGTAAATACTATGTACAGATACCGAGATGGCACACCATGTACCTGTTTATTGCACTGTTGTTGTTATTGGATTCTTTAATATGTTGTACCACTGTATTTTTATTGGATTCTATTATATGTTGTACCACTGTATTGCACATCGTCGCGGGCAAGACCAGCCGCATTTCATTGTATACCTGTATGCCGTGACAATTAAAACTCTTGACTTGACTTGACTCTTGAGAAAGGCCGCCATAGGCAGACTGTGTGTGTTAGAAAGAGAGAGAGAGAGAGAGAGAGAGAGAGAACATGTGTGTTTGTCATGTGTGTGTGTGTTAGAGAGAGAGCATGTATGAGAGATCCAAAAGGACAAAGATCAACACTTAAATCCAAGAGAGAGAGAGAGAGACACATTGGAAAGAAATTGAAATGCTATTTGGCCCTAAACAGAGAGTACACAGTGGCAGAATACCTGAGCACTGTGACTGAAGATCCTTGACTATACAGACTCAGCGAGCACAGCCTAGCCATCGAGAAAGGCCGCCATAGGCAGACTGTGTGTGTTGGAAAGAGAGAGAGAGAGAGAGAGAGCATGTGTGTTAGAGAGAGAGCATGTATGAGAGAGAGAGAGAGAGAGAGAGAGAGAGAGCATGTGTGTGTGTGTTAGAGAGAGAGCATGTATGAGAGATCCAAAAGGACAAAGATCAACACTTAAATCCAAAGAGAAGAGGGTCTATACCAGAGAAACCAAAGCAGCAAGGAGCCAATGGCCGACATCAGCTAAATAGGCTAGCCAGGTACTGTGACACCAGGCCACACACAGCTTTGGCCAACGGCCCAACGCTACCCAAGCTACACAAACGACCAAGACATTCACACACAGCACATGTCGTATCTCCAAATGTTGTGAAGTAGCATATGTTTTGCCTGGAAAAAAACATCGTTATTAACAAAACATTCGGGAGGGGAAGGAAGGAAGAGTGGGGTAATGTCATGACATTTTCATTAATCTTACCTGCACCAAGGAACGCAGGGCGAAAGGCCCGCAACACAGGTCTCCACGTTGACGAAAGGCCTCTCGCTGTCGGGACAAAAATAAGCTGCTGCCAGAGCCTTGTCATGGTGCAGGCCCGACTACATCTTCTGTCAAAGATGATGTCGTAGTCAGAGTGCCAGAACCCCCTGCTATTCTCACGGCTAATGTCAATGGTCGTAGCACAAGCTAACAGCTAACTCAAGGCTAACTGATAGCATCAAACGAACGTTCCCAGCCGAGCGCAGCCGGCAGTTAACGTCGAAGCTAAACAGCTAACTGGCTAACAGTTAGCTCAACCAGGCTATCGCTAACCATTAGCTAACGCAGAAGCAAGCTATGCGGCTACATACAGCCAGGTGCTGACACCAGGCACACACCGTTAGCTACTAGTAGTACTACAATAGCTAGTCGGCCAGTTTAGCTCCAGAGAGTGAGAGAGAGAGAGAGAGAGAGAGAGCGATGTCCACGGCGGGAATAGAATAGAGTTAATAGAATAGGTTAAAAACTCACCAAACGTCCAAGAGGATGGAGACAACCGCGTGGAGTTGACGAAGTTCATCTGCCAAACGACCATCCTCTTCATCTTGGCTGCAGGTTAGCTAACGCTAGATAGCCTTTAGCTAAGCTAGCTACTAGCCGACATCATCATGGGCCATGGCTATATCCCGACTGCATCATGACAAGGCTCCGGCCATTTGTCCCGCCTTTCGTCAATGTTCCTTGGTGACTGACCGACTGATAATGACCGACCTTGGCTGGCATAACTAAGCATAATAGTCAAAAGCTGCACGCGCGAAATATTCAAACGCAGCTGACTCTTCTTCTTCTTCTTCGTTTAAGTTTCCGGCGGCGTACTATGATGTAAGTAACCACTCCCTTCGTTGAAACCAATAGTATGTCTGCTGCAGAGCACCAAAGCTCCAATAGTGACCCAGGTGCAGACCCAGGAACAAGTCAGACACATTCTACAAACGTGTCTAATGTGAAATATATAAGCATATAAGCAAAACTAGATTTTAGGTATGTGATGAAAAAGGGCCTCGCGGGAAGGGGGGCCTCGCAAAAAAAAATTATTTTGCGAGGCCCCCCTTCCCGCGAGGCCCTGTGCGACCGCACTGCTCGCACACCCCCTGAGGCGGCCCTGCCTCTACATGTATTTATAGTTTGTATGGCCTTTCTAGGAGGTGCTTTGTGTTTCCACATACTGTGACTGTATGCACATGCACATGTTCATGTGTGTGTGTGTATGTGTGTGTGTGTGTGTGTGTGTGTGTGTGTGTGTGTGTGTGTGTGTGTGTGTGTGTGTGTGTGTGTGTGTCTCACAGACGACACAGGGGGTGCAGGTGAACTGTTTCCGTACGCTGGAAGACTTAGTTTTGGGGTACCAGCACCCCCACAAGGGTCTGGTCACTCCACTGCTCTACCCTGTTGGCCACGTCACAGAGCCTGGAGACGAGAGCTCAGGTAGGACCATCCAGACTGTTAACATACCAGATACATCAACCTCATTCTGTACATTTAAATACACTTCAAATGGACCAAGCACATACATTTAAATACACCTCCAATAGACAGAATGGATAGGCTACATTTAAATACACTTCAAAAAGACAAAATGCATACATTTACTAAATACAAAATAATATTTTTTTAAATATATATATTTTCTTTTGTATCATTCCATTTGGGCTGTGGGGGGTGCTTAATGTCTGAAGGAGTCAACTGAAGGCTTCTTGTCCTCTGCAAAAGCATGCAATTGGTCCACTGATGGATACATCTTGATATTGTCTAGTCTAGTGTGTTCATTAGATGGGTGAAATCCTCTTTCAGTGCCTCTGTGCCCATTTTCTTAGGCAGTTAGCCTGGCTGGTATGTGCGCCATTAGCGTTAGCCACGCGTCTAGGCCTCTTTGCTTTTGCTCCTTTCGACCGATTAGCCGACTATATTCGACTAATCGGCGTCAGCCCTAAAACACACACACCAAATACCAAATACCTACATTGCATATACCCACAGACCTAAACAGCTGTACCATTGTATCATGCATCCTGTGGCATGCATTTCATGAGCACAGACTGATGCATGACAAGTATATAATTTGAGGTTAGAATCTACCATTAATATCACCTCCATACTATTGTTTTTAAATATGAATGTAATGTTTTTGTGGATTGCCAGATGATGAGAAGGCAGCCCCAGCTCCTGCTTCAGTCAATACCATGTCTACAGCTCCACCTGCATCCCCAGCCCCTCACATCCTGTTCCTGAACAAGTTACAAGAGCTCAGTACACCAAGGTACAATGATCACACTTAAAAGTACATTCTGTGATGCCATAAAACAGTGACCTCTAGGCAAAAGTGCACCTCTTGGTATTGCACTTTAAAAAAAATTGGGTTTGAGTTGAGTGGGGATAGGGGAGTGGTTGCTATTTCCAGTCACACCTCAGGCACTTGGGTACTGCCTGTCAAGGCCTCAACGGGTTTCATGCTGGTGTTACTGCTAATGAATGACTAAATTAATAGTATGTTAAGGAAAAGCCATATGTAACGGATGGTATTGTGAAGCGCAGTCAAGAAGGGCTGGGGTGAGTAGCGGTGGTATGGGTTAAACTCTCTCACATTCTCAAAAGACGCATATAGACACGGTACAAAGAAGTGAATTCACCTCTTGGTATAGCGGTCTGTGTTGCTGCCCGCGGTGTGGGAGACCGGGGTTCAACTCCCATTCGGGGCATCGAAGTTTGAGGTGACGTTGTCACAACCGTTACAAATATATATATATATATATATTACAGGTCAACTAAAGTAGGAAGGTACTGTTGTTGATGATATTTGCATCATAGGGAATGATTCCTCTACATGGGACCAGAATTGCAGTTGGAATGCATGGGAGTCAATAAGCCTGACTCAGAAAATGTGTTATCAAAAATAATTTAATCTCAAGATTAGCTGGGTAGTAATGATGCTGGTTTGCTGTTACTTTTAGTTGAAACAGGGGTTAAATAACATCTACAGACACCCTGACACTTGACTTATTACCTGCTGGCCTGGCATACATTGATAACGCTCCAACCTTTTGGAAAATACACTTATTTGCCTTCTTCCCCAGAGTCAGATGATTTCAGATTGTCAGATCAATTTAATTTCTCTGCATACATTTTGGAGTTGTTGGAAGTTGTATTTCTTCACTTTTGACTGCTTCCAGTGCTAAGCTATGCTAGCTGCTCCTTACTGCTTCCAGTGCTTGTGCTAAGCTATGCTAGCTGCTCCTTACTGCTTCCAGTGCTTGTGCTAAGCTATGCTAGCTGCTCCTTACTGCTTCCAGTGCTAAATTAGGCTAGCTGTTCCTTACTGCTTCCAGTGTTTGTGCTAAACTAGGCTAGCTGCTCCTGGACCTTACTGCTTCCAGTGCTTGTGCTAAGCTAGCATGCACCTCAATGGTTACCTCGCTCTCTGAACATACAGAGATGAAACTGATATCAACCTTCTTTTCTGACTCTGAGGAAGATGGCAAGTTCCTTTAATCTCCCCTAATGGACAATCCCACTGGTCCCATGACTTTGTACATCTGATAGATATTGCTATGATACTGCCTTCACCTCTCTGTTTTCTACTCCTAGCACAGTGGTTCCCAAAGTGTGGGGCGTGACCCCCTAGTGGGCAGAGGTACTGCAGGTGGGGCGTGAAAAATAAATGAAGAATACTATTAATTTAGCCTACCAAAACTGATAAATGCCAATGTCAACAAAAATGAACTGACTGTCATGTGTTATTCTTTATACAGCGAGCAGCCTAAAAAATAAGTTTTGCCACAAAAGGTGTTATTGTCCATTGTAAGTTTGTGTTTCAAGCTAGCTAGCTATTGTCCAATCGAATGAGTGAATGAATGGGAATCGAAGAGAGAGTAGGATGTAACGTTACGCTAGCCTGCATGAGAGGAATCAAACAAAAATGAATCAAGAATCAAGAGGTTTATTTGTCACATACATACCAGGGCATACAGTGAAATGCGGGTGGTCTTGCCCGCATTGATTGTGCAAAATACAATAATAAAATAGAATAAAATAGGCATAGAAAAAATTAAATAGATAAGACACAAGATATGCATGGTAAAAAAAAAGACATGGTAGGTTCCTGAGAAACTGATTCTTATATACACTACTATGCAATATACAATTTACAATGTTAACTCTTACTGTATCTAAACTATACACTATATACTATATACTATTTAAAGTGTTTCTAAAGATTCAATTTTTTAAAGTGACATTTAGTTTAAAGTGATTTTTTTAGCGGTTGCCGCATGAGTGGTGTGTGTGTGTCTGTGTGTGCTCATGTGTATTTGTGAGTGGAGAGTTCAGTATTCAGTGTTGTGATGGCCTGGGGGAAGAAGCTGAGTCGGAGTCTCTCTGTTCTTGCAGCGTGTGACCGTAGGCGCTTGCCTGACCGCAGCAGCTTAAACAGGCTGTTGTTGGGGTGGTGAGGGTCCTTCATAATTCTGCAGGCTCTGGATTTGCACCTCCTGTTATATAAGTCCTGCAGGGGTGGAAAAATGGAGATGTTTCTTGTAACAGCTAAAAGACAAACGGCGGACCCCACAAGTAGGGTTGGGCATCGTTTGGATTTGAACGATTCCGGTTCCGATTCCGATTCTCCATTTCGATTCCTGTTCTAAACGATTCTCGATTCCGATTCTTTGAGGTGCAGGTCAAAACAGGTCACAGCTTATTTCGCAGGAGTTTTTATAATTTTTTTTTATCTTACATTTTTTTCACACCCTACCCACAACTCATTGGACAGAGAGCTGTGGGCATACTGCTGCCTTTTGCAACATCCTGTGTGAGGTAGACTTTTCTGCAGTGGCCTCCATCAAATCAAAATACAGATTGAAGTTGAACATTGAGAATGAACTGAGAGTGGGAATCTAGGGCTGACCTTCGATTTTTTTTTTTAATTCGAAGCTTCGGGCCCGAGATTCGATTTTAATTCGAAGCTTCGAGATAAAAAAAAAAGAAAAAATTATAAATACTGTTTTTATTTTTTATTTAAATTTTAATTGTTTATGTTGTGGGACTTGTACAGCACTTTGTTCATCTTTGTCAGTGCTGTAAAGTTTAAACCTTTTTAAATCTTAGACAAACGAAACACTTTGCTTTCATGAAATATTGTAAGCCGTCATTTGAGGCTTTATAAAAGCAGCACAATGAACACAAATCTGTCAGTGCAGAGTCCGACCTCATCTTAAATAACAAACAGCATTGCTTGTTGTAATTAACACTATCAGTGCCGACCTTGTTTACCTTTTTAGCCCGTTGAATGCTATCATCCACTTCAATGTTAGCGTTAAAAACGCCTAATCTATGTTTTAAATTATGGCTATGTGTCTAATCTGCCCGTCGCTTATCAATGTCTTGCTTGCAGTCAACATTGTCGAAACGGATTGTTTTTTAATCGGTTCATATCCTTTTTATAGCATTTCGAAAAGCTATCGTTCTCTCGAAAATTTTAAGATTCCGTCATAAACGCCATTTATTGGAATATTCTCGAATACACTAGACACGTTGTCATTTGTCGGCCTATTTATGAATAGTTTTCAAATAAACGCTAGATTATCGATAGTATATGTGTACTTATGCACGCTATAGAGGCAAGCTGAAAAATCTATTCTCTCGTTTCCTCAAGATCACGCACACACACACACACACACACACACACACACACACATAGGGACACGCTGTTATCTAGTGAATACAGCTCCGATTACCCCAAGACTGGTAACATAGACTCCTTACCTTAGATCAGATGTTCTCCAAAAAGATTATTCCAATTCCTGATCGCCATGCCAAATATCGATCGCGTTTATTGATTGATTATTGGCTGCTGTAAATATATATTCCAGGCTGCTTTCCGTCTCGCGATCAGATCCCTCATCATCAGATCCATCGCCAGCACAATGGAGCCAGTTGGCTCCACCTCTACAGATCCCACAGGGATCTCCCAGTCTAATGGACTGACCTGCAGTTACACAGGGATAGACGATAGGGGGCCCTTTTTTCCCATCTGAGCTCCTGGAGGGGCTGCTGTACCAACGGGAGACTCGGTTGATGAAATATGAATTCAGATCGCTAATAAAAAAATAAACCGACAAATCGCGTCGTCGGCACTCACCGGGGGGCATGAAATAACTAGATATGTCATCGCTGGCATCCAAAGTGTTAACAAAGAGAGGCAGAGTTGATTTTTCACAAACAATTTTTTTTTATTCAAATTTTATTTTCATATTAGAATCCCATGTCCATCGAACGAAGCTTCGAAGCTTCGAAGTATTTAAGACAGCCCTATGGCAATCTCAAAACAACTACCCCGCTTTGAGAATATTTGCAAGGGAAAGCAAGCACACACAAGTCACTTAATGTAGGCTAGAATGGGAATATGAAAAGTGATTTATTTGCAACCTGCAGTAGTTAATAGTAGGCCTAATTTGATTAATATATGATTTAAGATACTATTATTTTAATTTAATGAAATCTACTACTCAGGGAAGTACTGTAATTATTATTTGAATGTAAAGAAATATACTAGCCTACTCAGGGAAGTAGTCTACTGTAGGTCTACAACTACATTTTTAATTAAGACAAGAGGCGGCACGGTGGTGTAGTGGTTAACACTGTCGCCTCACAGCAAGAAGGTCCAGGGTTCGATTCCCGCTTGGGGACCAGGTTTCCATGATGCCAGGTACCCAGGTGGGGTATCTCCCAGGCCTTTCTGTGTGGAGTTTGCATGTTCTCCCTGTGCTCGCAAGGGTTTCCCCCCCGATAAGATAAACCCAATGGAAAAACATGCACAACAACAGATCGCTAACGCTGTGGCGTCCTTGACGAAGACGGACAGGAGCACTTGGATTGGTCCCCTGGCGCGGCTCACGTTCACGCCTGTCTGTTCCCGGCTGCCCTTGGGGGGGAAGGACGACAGGATGGGTTAATCCTACAGAGACAATGCATGTGTGTGTGTTGAGGATAATTGCATGCCAATTAAAGACCTCTGAGCAGAGCATTATGCATTATGCATAATGCATAATGCATTATGAGCATTATTATTATTATTATTATTATTATAAGATAAGATATTCCTTTATTGATCCCCTTGGGGAAATTCAGGCATCATAGCAGCATGGGGGATGGGGGGGGGGGGGGGTACAGGTAGTAAAAACAACACAAGCAGTGTAAACAAATACGTCAATATAATTTACTATCTACAGTAACTAACTGAAATATACAGTATTCACAGTATCACATAAGGTGCAGTATGCATAAGGTAGTGTTATTGTCCTTTTTAGGTTCCTATTAGTTCTAGTTGGATGTCTGGCAGCAGTCCCTGCACACTGTTGTGGAGCCTGATGGCCACTGGTATGAAGGACTGTCCGAGGCGGTTAGTTGAGTGTCGGGGGGTATGAGTCTGTGGCTGAAAGTGCTTCTCATCTTGACTAGGTCATCGTAGAGGGGGTGGGAGGGATTCTCCAGGATAGCAGCCAGCTTCCTTCTCATCCCCCTCTCTGCCATCACCTCTAGTCTGACCAGCTCGACTCCCACCATGGAGCTAGCCTTCCTCACCAGCTTGTTGAGTTTGTTGGTGTCCCTCGAGTTGGTGTAGCCCCCCCCAGCATGCCACAGTATAGAAGAGGACGCTGGCCACACTGGTAAAATGACTGCAGCAGTTTATTGCAAACATTGAAGGACCTGAGTCTCCTCAGGAAGAACAGCCTGCTCTGTCCCTTCCTGTAGAGGGCCTCTGTGTTGTCCGACCAGTCCAGTTTATTGTTCAGGTGTACGCCAAGGAACTTATATGACTCCACCACCTCCACCTCCTCCCCTTGGATGGTGATGGGAATCGGGGGGGGGCCTCTTCTTGCCCCTCCGGAAGTCCACCACCAGCTCCTTGGTCTTACTGGTGTTGAGTTGGAGGTGGTTGCTGTTGCTCCACCCCACAAAGCTCTCCACCAGGGCTCTATACTCCTCCTCATTATCGTCGGTGATGTAGCTTACTTCTGCAGGTGGCACCCGCTTGAGTTGCGGCCTAATTATTTCACAGTGGCACAGGATCATTTGCCAAGCTTTTGTTAATTTTCAAATAAAACTATAATTGTATCTCTGTGTCTTGTTATGCTAATCTTGTCTTGTTAGTAGTAGAGGAAATGGCATGTTTGTAGCCCAAAATGTATTCTAGCCTACATCTAGGTGGGGACCAGTTTAGGCGGGGCTCCCAAGTTGGGCCTGATTTAAACAATTTGGGAACCACTGTCCTAGCATAATGTAAGGGCTACTTATATGATTAGCGAAATCTCTGAATTGAATGATCTAACATTGTGGAAACTCCTATTCTGTTTGAATTGTTTTCCTTTTCCTCCTGACTTCACAGCATGGCAAGTGAAGTAATTGGGCTGCTCAGCGACTACCTGCGCAGTGACCTGCCTCTCGACATTGAGAATGTGCATAAAGGGGCAACAGGCCTGCGTCATCTCCAGCTCACCCTGGGTACTGCCTGCCAAGGCCTCAACAGGTTGACGTCATTCTGGTCTTACTGCTAATGAATGGACTCTGTGTATTAACCAATTAATGACTAACAACTATATTTAGTATGTTAAGGGAAAGCCTCACAGAATTATTTCTGTTGGATGTAGTGACACAAGATTTCCTGTGGGAACTGTCAAGACATGTGGCAACACAAGACAGAAAAGGTTTTTGATTTCACCAATTTAGCATGCCTTAGTTGGTAGACAAAGTTGAATGTAATTTTCTTTTTAAATATCATCTGTTAAATACCAGATATACATTCAACTTGATCTGAATCCAATGGTACCAATAATTTGATATAACTCCTTGTAGTTTTTTAGATACTTTATGTATGTTACAAATGTATAAACTCTGTTTATAAACAAAAGGTTATAAACAAATAAACTGTGTCTACCAATTATGGCATGATAAATATGTGAAATAAAAGAAAATGTTAACTGATTTGTGCTCAGCTCAGCTAGCACTGTGCGTGCTGTAGGGCTGTCCCGACTAAGGATTTGGATAGTCGACTATGATTGGCCGAAATTAGCCGATAGTCGACTATTAGTCGACTATGACATTTTTTTTTTACATTTAATTTAATATATATATTTTTTTTATCATTCCATTTGGGCTGTGGGGGTGCTTAATGTCTGAAGGAGTCGACGGAAGGCTTCTTGTCCTCTGCAAAAGCATGCAATTGGTCCACTGATGGATACATCTTGATATTTGTCTAGTCTAGTGTGTTCATTAGATGGGTGAAATCCTCTTTCAGTGCCTCTGTGCCTGTTTTCTTAGGCAGTTAGCCTCTGGTATGCGTGCCATTAGCGTTAGCCACGCTTCTAGGCCTCTTTTCTTTTGGAAAGAATGATAACAAAATAAAAAATAAATTATAATATATATATTTTTTTTTCGACTAAGAGGTTGGCAGTCGACTACGGCTCCTTTCGATCGATTAGTCGACTTTTCGACTAATAGGGGTCAGCCCTAGCGTGCTGTATAGGAAATTATAAAATTCCACTGTGGATATTACCTTGTCTGGTGCTGGGCTCTGTGGGATCTGTTTTCAATGTTTACTAAAAATACAATGATTATTTTTTAACCTGAGACTCATGGTGGCTCATTATATTCTGAGAACATATAAAAGAACACATTTTGATTGAGTACACCCCCCCCTCCCCCACCACACACACACATTTATATTATGTACACGATGCTCGAGTACACTGTAAAGTGTGGAGATTGTTGGTGAAAACAAATAAATATGGTAAAAATGACACGAAAAGGTTCACTGTGTACCTTCACTGTCTGCACCTTGTTTCATTTATATTTTTCAACATGAACATGATTTATTCCAGACTTTTTCTTTACAGACATCCCATTTTATGCGAATAGCACTTTTATTGATAAATCTGATCTAGCAGAGGTAAATGGCAAATATTACCCATATATGCTGTCTAGATTGCTTGTAATTGAGATAAAGTTAACATCTGTTGAGTAGTTTTACATTAATTTGTTATGGCTTTGTTGTTTTAACAATAAAGGCCCGGGAACACTGGGTGAGTAACAGAAACACCACACATGGGTTAAGAGTGGTCTGCCATGTTTCAAGATTCAAGAATCAACAGTTTATTCATCACATACATACCAGGGCATACAGTGAAATGTGGGTGGCCATGCCCGCTACGATTGTGCAAGAATACAATAGTAATAATAGTAAATAGTAATAAAATAAGTAGAATAGACATGTTAATAAATCACTTAAAGGCACTGGGTCCTATGTAGACTACACTACTATACAATATACAGTTTTTACGTCTATGTCCCTATGCTATACTTGCTATTACTAACTATACTATGCAATAATCACAACAAGTTATTTTCTTAAAGTGTCCTTTTCTTGTGTGTTTAAAGTGACCTATGGTGCGTTTGTGTGTGAGCGAGTGCATAATGTTGTGTTGTGTGTGTGTAATATGTGTGTGTTCATGTGTGCTTGTGTGTGGAGAGATCAGTGTTCAGTGTTCTGGTGGCCTGAGGGAAGAAGCTGAGCCTTAGTCTCTCTGTTCTCTCTCTGTGGACCGTTTGTAGAGTACAGTACATACACATGGGTCAAGAGTGGTAGGCTATGCCATGTGGACCGTTTACATACAGTACACATTGTGGTAAAAAAAATTCTGAGGCTGAACCTTGTCATGTTGGACAGATTGATTCCTCATCAATTCCTAATCAAAAGTTGTGTGCATTGTTGTGTTACTACAGTGAGATTGACCTGACCCTGTCTAGCCTGGAGACTCTGGCCAAAGTGTTTGATCATCCTACTGGCCCTCTATCCTGCACCAAAGCACAGGTACACACTCTACCAACTCATTTATGCCTGCCGTACCACAGTATGCAATGTTAGATAAACTGCAGAATGAACCTCACTGCCCCCTCTAGTGCTCCATTTGAGTGGATATACTGAGATTGAAAGCCCCACTGTAAAATAACCACATCTATTACGTCCATGAGCATCAACAAATAGTTTCCTGCTCCTCTCTTTGTAATTAAGGGTCCAGAGATGGAGTTGGACAGCCTGCTTTGTAAGATCTCAGCCTTGGTCAGCCTGCTTTCGTCTCTGGAGAATAGGGTATGTTTGCTATACACAGAACATCCATAGCCCTCACTGGAGTCAATGTTAGCTATGGTGTATGATTAATTACAGATGGTCCAAACGGTAGCTGAAATAGAAATTATTTGGGTTTATAATGGACTATGGTGGGGATATTCTAAAGCTGACGATTCTCTGCCCTTGGAGGTATTGAAAGCGCTCCAGGATGCGGTGACCAATCACAATCTGGCAGTGCAGCAAACCCCGCCCCCGCCTGAACCAATGCCAGCTCCTGCGACAAAGAACCATGCCAGGCCTTTGCCTGTCCACTCCTTTCAGGTAAACCAGAGACAATGGCCGACTAAGCGTATTAGGTGCTCGGAATCCCTGTGCTGTGCGCTCTGTGTTTAATTACATTGTGACAAAGAGTTGAGTAAATATCCCCAACGTTTTACTGAATATGATTTAGACCTCACTCCTTTCCAAGACCAACGGAGGAAAAAGAGCAGAACGCCCACAATGAAGGCTGGTTGATTCCCCTCCCCTATCTCTGCCCCATCCTTCAGATCATGTCCAGATATTTCCCAAAGCAATATGGTCTTGCGTTCACCCACTTGCATCGGTGTTGGGAACATGTGGGCTTTGTAATCCACACAGTCAACAACCATGTCCAACCCTTCTGAGCACTTATGAAGCACTAGCGCACTAGTATGATGACAACATCCTGAATATTATTTGATTATCTTTGGGTTAAATCAGCTGTTGCTTCAAAGTCGAGACACATGAGTCTATCTATGATTGTGTATTGAAGGTTGTGTGTGTTTGTGTGTCCAGGTGAAGATGGTGCGCTACGGCAGACAGACCGTGTCTGTGGATGTGGACACTGGGATGCTGCTCTTTGACAGGAAGGCTGGTTCATTTGGCATAGAAACAGTCTCACACGACCGAAGTACGAATGTATCTTCACATTATTACGGTAGCATGATGGCCAAATGGGTAGAACCAGTTGGTTGCTGGTTCAATTCCCACCACTGACAGGAGGGTGTATTCCAAAGTGCCCTGGGAATCCCAAAACAACTCCAAGGGTGCTGCGCTCTAGCCTCTCTGAAGGGATGCATGTGTGTAGGGGTCTATGTCTATGCGTATCTAGGAGTGATATGCCAAGAAACCAAGAAAAGTCATATTTATTTGTTTCTTATTAGCCACTGTTAAATTTCCCTCACTCGTATATAATATTGCCCTGCTGGTGTGTGTTTGTGTGTCAGTCCTGCAGCTCATCAAGTTCCAGTGCAGTCCAGCCAAGCTGCGCATGGTGGTGGACAGTCATCACAACACGCCACGAGAGCTGATGTTTGAGAGTGCGAGGGTGAGACACAATTACTTACACAATTACTAAAACTGTATGTTTCTGTAGGCACATCAATGTTCTCTTGCCGACATTTCACTGAGCGATTGTGTCTCACCTAACAGAAGCGCGAGGCCTTCTGCCAGCTACTACAGTTGATGAAGACGAGACACTCCCAGCTGACTGAACCTGACCTGGTTTCTGTGTTCGTCGGCACCTGGAACATGGGTAACAGAGCTACAGCCAGTGTACAGGGAAGCTACTCTGAAACTATAGTTTACCAAACTACTAGTTTCTTCACAAGGAAAGAAGTCAAACTAAATCTGAACTACTCTTAAAGAAGAATGAGTTTGTCAAACTACTTTATAATTCAACTACATCCAAAGTATGTTGCAGAAGATTTGTCTGGAACGTCATTATTGGTACATTGGAATGGAATCGGGAAAGTGATAAATCTTTAGGGGAACCTTAAGTACACGACCCAAACTAGTTAACTACTGAGAAAAACACAACTAATGTTTTAATGTAGTTAAACTACCAGCTACTGTAACTTCTGCAAAATGTAGTTAACAAGTAATTGAACTAGGCTACATGTAGTTAACTACTCCCCAACATCAACTATGACAATAATCTGTTCCTGTTGTTCAGAGATTGAGGAATAAACTGATTGATGCCTTGGATTAGAAACAAACGATGTTCCAGATGATCTGTCTGTCTGTCTCTGTGTATGCATTCAGGGAGTTCCCCTCCCCCTCGCAGCCTGCGGTCCTGGGTGACCTGCTGTGGTTTGGGACGCGCCCCAGACGAGTCCACTGCCCTGCTCCCTCAGGACATCTATGCCCTAGGGACCCAAGAGAACCCTCACGGGGAGAAAGAGTGGACGGAACACGTGAAGGCTACCCTTCGCAGTTACACTCAGACTGACTACAAACAAGTAATATAATCACCTGGATCTCTTCCTTGTACAAGTCTCTTGTCCATCTCTACTCTCTTTCTACCCTGTGCCCAGAATGCACTGCAGACACAATGGGCCCTTTTCACAGCAGACATTTTCCCTGTCATAGATGGGTAACCACAGGTGGAACCAAAGACATAGGATAATGGAACTATATATTCTTTGTTCTACCTGTGTTTACCCATCTATGACAAGTCAAAATGTCTTCTGTGAAAAGGGCCTATCCATCGAATCAAGCTACAATGAACAAAAAACATGTATAAATAAAGATTTCGAATGTCACAAAGGATTTTGTTTAGTTCGATTTATTTATTCACACATATAATATAATACATCATTAGGCAGTATTTAAAATGTGAGGGAATGTGTCCTGGTGGCTTACCAAGATAGGATGCATACCACTCGATTGCAACGTATTGGGTTTGAATCTGGCCCAGGATATGTGTTGCATGTCTTTCCCCTTCTCTCTTCCTGGTTTACTGTCACTTGCTGTCCTGTCCCCAATAAAGCAAAAATGCCCTAAAAAAACACATATTTAAAAGAAGAGAGAACATTACATTGTTATAACGACAATTGAGGAGAGAGCACATACTGTGTAAGCTATAACCCAAGGTATGTATTATCTATTTGGAAAGGCTATTACTTTCACTGGATGTAATGTGGGCCTTTGTCCTGCAGGTGGCAGTGCAATCCCTCTGGAACATGAGGCTGGCAGTGTTTGTGAAGCCAGAGCACGAGAGCCGCATCAGCCATGTGAGCACAGCCAGCGTGAAGACTGGCCTAGGGAACACACTGGGTACGCTGCCCCTCTACGGGACCTCACCATCCCCTCGGATAATCACACAGAGAAAATAAAGATAGCCTGACCAGTTCATGGCCAATGGCCAACAACATCACCGCGTGAATAACAGGAACACAATGTGTTTTTTATTAACTCAGGTGTGTGACTGTTTATTTCTGCCGTTCCAGGAAACAAAGGAGCTGTTGGAATCTCCTTCCTTTTCAACGGAACCTCCTTTGGCTTTGTAAACTGCCACCTGACCTCTGGCAGTGAGAAAGTGCTTAGGTATTCATCATAACAGGCACACTTTTAGTTAGGAAGCCGAAATAAATCTTTGTGGATTAAGTTCAGCAGTTCAGCATCCTCCATTTACACTGGAGGAAAAAACAACAACCTTTCTTCCTGTAATGTACTGCAGGGATTCTTATAGTGTGTGGTTCTGTATACTAGGGGGTCCTCAGCAATATGGGGAAATGTCTAACTTAATTTAACCAATATTGTATTCGCTAGAAGTTAGCACAATGAGAGAATAAGAATGACTGTTCCCCTCTGTTATCTCCCCACTACAGTACAAGTCAAGTCAGTTTTATTTGTATAGCAAATTACAAATGACTAAAAGCCAAACCAAAGTGCTAAGTTAAGTACAGTTATGGAATTCTGGACTTAAAGGAACATGCCAATATTATGGAAATGTGCTTACCATCTTCTCCAGAGTCAGACAAGAAGACATTTCCTCTCTGCGTTCATTTGAAAGCTAGCCTAGCTTAGCACAAATTAATGGAAGTGGGTACGGACCACTAGCTTGCAGCCGGATAGCTTTCTACAAATATCTTATCAGGTGGGGGTCCCTTGGACAACATTCAAATGAGGGTCCATCACCTACTACGTATCAATTTGGATCAATGGGAGTCTTTGACAAAAAAGGGCTTGAGAACCACTGCTGCACGTTACTGTACTTCAATGTTCTGTTCTGTTCTGTTCTGTGTGTCATGTCCAGGAGGAACCAGAACATTGTGGACATTCTCAGACTGCTGTCTCTGGGTGATAAGCATCTTAGTTCCTTTGATATCAGTCTGCGCTTCACCCACCTCTTCTGGTGTGGAGACCTCAACTACAGACTGGACCTGGATGTCCAGGTCAGAAAATAAGACATTTACTTTCTGGATACAGTATGTCTCCCTTTCATAGCCTGTTAGTCCAACCTGGTAATAAAACCATATTTACAGTTGCATTTAGTCATTTAGCTGATGCTTTTATCCAAAGCGACTTACAAATTGTGTCACAAGTCAGGAGGGGTACACCTCTGGCGGCTAAGGGTAAGTAGCATTGTACATAGCAGATAATAGTATAGACATACTGTAGTAGCATAGTACATAATAGTAAAAGACAGTAAGAAGACGTATGCTCATAATGCAATGGAGGCCTTTCATGGAATGTTTAGAATGCCCATGTGTCCTCCATGTTGGAAGAAACAACAGTTGCTAAGTGCAACGCAATGGTTGCTATGTGTTGATAATGATATATATAACAAACATTTATTTGGTGTCTTATTACTGCCTCTTATTACTGGTTACAATACCAATGGTTACAGGCAGCCATGCTGGAAGAAAGAGAAATACACAGAAATTCTGTGCAAGGCCTCTATTCTAGTACATTTGGTGTAATAGTCACACAATCAACAAACTTGAGGAATTCACCCTCAATCTACGGCTGGGTGATATGGTTAAAGTATCATATCACAATACATTTCTTAGTTTTGGTGGCATAATGGTATTTGATCGTATTTCATTTTCCAGTACATTTATCATAAAACACAAGGTACTTATGTGCCCTAATGATAAGGATAAGAGCTTGATTAAGAAACCCTCTGCAACCCCCACTGCCAAAACAAATAATTTAATTTGCCCTAGGCCATTTAACTCTAGCATTTTGCCCACAGCCCTTGTCTCTGGACAGGCAGGCTGGCCTCAGTACCATCGATATCCTTCCCCTCCTACAGCACTTTCCATCTCCTCCTCAGTGATAGGGTTACGGATATCCTGCAAACTGTGGTTTTCTACCTGTTGCTGGACTTCAACCGACTAACTTAGCTGACTTCTCAATCAATGCGGAAAACCTGCACTTCCTCAACCAAGCACTTCTTCCTTCCCTGATGTATTCTGAGGCCTTTTACTGATGTTACTTGCTGCCACAAGGATATATCTGGAGCTTCTTTCCCTCTACCCTTCATTGATGCATTCATCCAGTGCTGTTCTCTCTAGTTCTAGTTCTGGAGGACAGGTCAGAGACCCTGTCCTCCATCCTACTCAAACTGAAACTGAATCAAACCGTACTTTTTTACTCTGTCTATTCTATTTTATTATTTTTATAACTTTTTTTATTTAAATTGTTTTTTTATTGGTTTTTTAAACATTCAACAACATTATATACATACGTACAAACATACATACAATACATTGATTGATTGATTGATTGATTGAAAAGTTTATTAACAGATTGCAGAATGGGTACAGTACAGTACAGCTCAATACATACAATTGTTAAGGGGATGCAGACCAGAGAAAGACTTTCGTCTTGTTTACATCAGGGTCCCCCATTTTCAATTCATCATAACATATATGACATACATGACATACAGATAGACAGTACTGCTACATCTATACATTTATGACATATCAGATTTGCAAATACAGTACTGTTTGTGATACAAAAGTGTCCAGAAAAGGAGTGTATATACATTTGGCATAGAAACTGTACATTGGAGGAGGTTGGTTGGGTGGGGTGGGGTTGGGTGGGTTGGGTGAGGGCTGTACATTGGAGGTGGGGGGGGGGGGGGGGGGGGGGGGGTTGGGAAGGGGACACACACACATTTTACACTGTACATTGGAATATTGACAAAGCCTTATTTGGTCATTTACTGTACAACTAGGTTAGGACATTTGTAGGGGCCAGTTTCGAATTGCAGTCTCACGTAGGTGTTTTTTGAGAGTGTTTTTGAAGGTGGGTAGTGATTCACATTCCTTTACAGCTTTAGGCAGGGCGTTCCACATTGATGTGGCATAATTGCGAAACGTGTTTAGTCCCTTGTTTGATCCGAATCTGGGTTTTACATGATTTGTGGAGCTCCCTCTGGTGTTGTGATCGTGGTATTCACTGACCTTTGGGAAGTATTTTGACATGTACATGGGTACCTTGGTCGCGTAGTGTATCTTGTAGACCAGGCCCATTGCAAGTTGCTGTACTCTGTCGTCTACTCTAAGCCATCCTAGGTTGTCAAAGTGGGCAGGGGTGAGGTGGGTTCTAGGAGTCAGGTCAAGTAGTAGTCTGACTATATGACTACATATAACCGCACAATACCTAAAATAAATGAAAAATAAAGTAGACAAAAATAAAATAAAAATAGTAAAAATAATCAAAGAAAATTGCATTGTTCCCATAGAGGTTGTCACTTGCCATATAGAAATTGCCTATCCTATGCCTGAGCATCCTCAGCCGGGAATTTTAGATTGAAATAATTATTTGTATTACTGAATGAAACCGTAAACAGAGAAGCCTATTGGGATGCTAGATCCTAATGTGAAAAACTGTGATTTACCTTACCTTGCTACGTCTCTATCTTTTTTATGCTCGCTTATGCCTGTATTTTTTACTGCTGTGAAGCACTTTGAACTGCAATTTCTGTATGAAAAGTGCTATACAAATAAAGTTTATTTTTATTATTACTCATAGTGCTGTTCTCTATAGTTCTAGTTCTGGAGGACAGGTCAGAGATACTGTCCTCTATTGAGCCGCTCATCCAACTCATAGTCCTGTCCATAGTCTGTAAGATGTGAGTAATCTTCAGCCCCTGCTCTCTTAGACTAGTATTTTTAGTATAGACTAGTATTCCTGTATTTGTTGTAGCTTTTTTGGGTGCAGCAATTCTTTTTTTATCACATTCTTTCTTTTCTTTCTTTTCTTTTACATGAAACATAAAACATGACCACACACAATATAATAATAATAATAATTAGGGCTGTCAGTTTATCGCGTTAATTAGATTAATTAATTACACAGCAAATTATCGCGTTATGAAAATTAACTCAAAATTTTTTTTTTTTTTTTTTTTATAATATTTCTTTTGTATCTCATTCATTCCATAAGAATGTAGAATACACATTTACAGACTTTTTTTTTAATATGGTTCATTTGCATGTTCTTGGTATCTGATTCTAGGGACATCTATCAGTGTCAGAAATACTGTGGGCTAGATCCACAAAGAATGGATTGCACGGTGCAAGTTGCACCCTTACTTACAATTCATTATGAATTGAAAATGGGGGACCCTGATGTAAACAAGACGAAAGTCTTTCTCTGGTCTGCATCCCCTTAACAATTGTGTGTATTGAGCCGTACTGTATTGTACCCATTCTGCAATCTGTTAATAACATTTTCATTCAATCAATCAATCTGCACGGTGATTGATTGAATGACAATTTTATTTTGAGTAAATTGTAATGAATCAAATGAGAATATCAATACATATTTTTTTTTATCTTTGACTGAATAACACCATGCTCAAATTGACCAGACCTGACAAATCTAAGCAAATTAATAGATGGAAGATGATTAAACAGAAGGTTTTGTAGATACAGTACTGAATTCTGCCATCCGGACACATGCAATTTAAAATATGATTATAGAATATAGAATATCAGGCATAAAATGGTTATGCGATTAAAATGTGATTAATTAGATTAATTAATTACAACTCCTGTAATTAGATAAAAAAAAATTAATCGCTTGACAGCACTAATAATAATAAACAGGACTTCACAGGACAATAATAATAACAATAATGACAATAGAATAACAATACAATTTAAGAAAATAATAAATACAGAAAAAATATATATTTGTATATATATATATATATATATATATATATATATATATATATATATATATATATATATATATATATATATATATATATATATATATATATTTTTTTTTTAACCTTTATTTAACCAGGAAGTCCCATTGAGATACAAGATTTCTTTTGCAAGGGAGACCTGGCCAAGATGACAGCAATAACATTTGCAATATATCAGACGGCAATAAAATGTGTGGTACATCACACAAGAACATAATAAAAGTGCATGTATACAATATACAATACATCACATGTAAACACAAAAACACAAAACAGAATAGTCTACATAATAGTAAAAGTGTACCAACACCCCAACCCCACTCCGCTGCTAGATAGTGGCCTTAACTTTCTCGGCTGCTGCGACCCACAGCTCAATGCTAGCCTGTCCCACCCCAATTACATGTACAGTAGAGATTTCCATATAAATGACATCCAGTAGTGTCAGAAACCAATTAATCATTGTGAGTTTCTCAGGTTGTTTCCACCTCATGGCTATCAGCTTCTTGGCTGCAGTGACACCCACCAGAATGATTATTTTTTGTTGTATGGATGCCGGTAGTAATGATATATCATTTAGGAGTAGTGTTGCTGCCGTAAGTGGAGACTCGCCACGGTTCAAATACAAACAAATTCGAATGTCCACACAAGAGCAATATCAATCAATACGAGTATTTATTGAATTAAAGGCAGAATCCAGTTGGAAAGGCAAAATAATGGTTGTGATACATTCCGAGGGTCAAAAACACAAAACAGGCTCGCAGACAGAAAAGGGGATTGTTCAATACTCAGGGTAGTCGTCCGGTCCAGGGTCAGTACACAAGGGGGTTTCTCAGCCAGTCCAGGGTCCAGTACACAAAGAACACCTACTCGCCTTCACCTCTCCTCTCACTACCTCTCACCTTCACAACTCCGAATAACACAATCTCTCTCTCTCTCAATAACAAATTAAGCACATTAAAATGTATTTGCTGGTGATTAGGGTTGCGGGAGGCTAATGTAACATTAGTCCAAATATCATCCCAGTCAAACTCAGAGTCTAATTCTGGGATGTCCCCTCGCCAGACTGTATCCAATGATACGTTTTTATATGTGGATTTGATTAAGAGTGTATAGAAATCTGCGACAAATCCTTTTGAGGTTGTTCTGTCCAGTGGTGATTTCATAAGGGGTTGCACTGTGTTTTAATTAACGTCACGTGCACTCGCGCGGTCCAACTGTAGTATTTGAACACACCTGACGACCTGAGCTATTGTTATCCAAAGTAGTCAGGTGGGTACTTGGCGCAGAGTCGAGTGGACATTCTTGTGTGCACGTGCGTGCACATCCGTGCATGTGCGTGCTCCTGCTCAAAAAGCAGATGGAACGGCGTGCAACCCCGTCCCATGACCACTGGTTCTGTCCCTGATAATCTTAATAAAAGGGTGTGGGTGTAGTGCTTGAGCCCACGGTACCCCATGCGCCCTGAGCGCCGACCTTAGTTGCAAGTAGAGGAAGAATGATACGCTGGGGAGGTCATAAAAATCTCTCAGGTCCTGAAACGCTCGAAGGCCGTTTTTATCATATATATCCCCCAGAGTATGATCTCCCCTCCTCTCCCATTGAGGAATATTAACAGGTTTGTGCCCAACAAGTAGTTGTTGGTTATGAAAAGTTGGAGAGTCGAGGTGCCATGGGCATACGTGGGATATGATCGGTCCATATCATAATTGGCATTTTATGACATTTATTTTCTTTACATCTTTAACTTGTTGTTATGAACTAGAGCAGTCTAGGGGTTAATTTGTTTGCCATTCCAAACACTAGTTCTAACCTGAAGTGTAGTATAGAGGAAAGATGAGGAAAAGCAGAAATGATCTGGTCTGGCTTTGAGCTCACTTGAGCAGTGTGACCGGGTGGCGGTCTTTGTAGGTTTTTAGTTGGTTGGTCCAGTGACAAAACAATACTGGTTTTCTAACAAACAAAGAGTTCATGGGCTGTCCAAGTCCTGTAACATGGTGGAGACTCCATCTAACTCCTTCGCTCTCCACTTCCGCGTCCCACCCTCTTCGTGCTCCTCTGGAAACCCCAGGGGATTGAGGGGATTAGTTCCGGCTCCCAGCGCACACATGCGCACTCATTCCCACACATTTATCAATAGCTTAAAACCCAATATTTCTCTCAATGAGAACCAGCCCATACAAAAAGAAAAATGGAGAACACTATTATATTTATTTCATAATACAATTCAAGTTGCCATTTCATAAAAAATTATCCATTTTATTGTTATGTTTTAAATACTGCTGCAAGTATCTTTTAAACATTTATTTTTTATTAACTTAAAAATATACTTTTTATGATATTCATATATCATGGACAGTGCTATTGTAAAAATCCATACCTTTGCATGGATCCATGCTAGTATACCTTCATATTGGACATACCTCCCAACCCTACCTCTGTTCCCAGGATATCCTGAAACATGTGTCCAAGAGGGAGTTTGAGGAGCTCATGCGTGCAGACCAGCTGACTCGAGAGAGACACAAGAGAAAAGCCTTCCTCAATTTCAGTGAGTTACACCCTGCTGCCTGTCACTTGTCTCACATTTGAGGCAAAAAATACGATGTTAGATATATGATAGCATGAGCTGTACTACCGGTATATGCATCAAAAGCTCCCCTCATAATTATTTTCTTCATTCTTCTGTATCTAACCTTCCTTCCTCTTCCATCACTCTCCCCTTTGTACTCTCTCTTTTTGTCCCGATTAAGAGGAAGAGAAGATTGCCTTTCCACCCACCTATCGGTATGAGCGAGGCTCTAGAGACTGCTACCTATGGCAGAAGTACAAGACCTCTGGGGTGAGTGAGTCAGTTCACCTGTAGGTGGCGCCTGAAGTATAGGCAAGGCCCTCCTCTTCCATTGTGTGTGAGTTAATAACATCCAATGGCGTTTTCCAAAGTGATGTGCCGTTTGACGTGCCATATCGAGCAGATAGGGAAATTGTAGTCTGGGTTCAGTCCAGGGTAATGTTAGTCTGTCAAGCTACCTAAGAATGTTGAGCCCACAGAATCATTCTATGTATACCCATGGCTCACTAGTGTAGTTTATGTGCAACCCAATCCACTTGATAGGGGGTCAAAACGGACATGCGGCCAGCTGCTGTGACTCCTAAAAATAGGGGGTGAAGAATTACCCCTGAAGCTCACAGGGAATGACTGATATCCTGTCTGGCATACCTGGAATGGAATGCAACACGCGTTGCATAATAATTCCAGTGTCTGCTACAGTATGCTTGAAGCACAAAGCATTAATAATGTCATTCTGTTCCTGCAGGTACGAGTCAATGTACCATCATGGTGCGATAGGATTCTGTGGAAGTCCTATCCAGAGACACACATCATCTGCACCTCATATGGTAGGTTTAGGACATAACAACGAAACAGAAAGTACTGGGGGGAGGGGGGGGGGGGGATAGCAAAGGAAATGAAACAGACATGAGCATAGGAAGTGAATTGGAGGCATTCGTGAAGAGAGGCCTTGCATACACTGTTTGTGTAGTTCTCTGTCTTCCAACAACTGTTGCTTTGTACGTGGCAATGGTTGCTATGTGCCACAGTATATGAGAAATATATCAACAACATTTGTATAATTTGGTGTCTTATTACTGGATCTTGTAAACAACTAACAATTATCACAGAGAACAGTAATATTGTGCTTTTCCAGTGTTTTACCTACTCTACCACTGCACAGAAATTAGGCATTTTCCTTTGAAAGTGCTTCCCAATGGTTACAGGCAGCCATACTGGAAGAAGGAGAACTACAAAAACATTCTGCACATTTAAAAATATTTTTTTTATAGAAAAAAAAAACCCAAAACATTCCGCCCCTCTATTCACATTCCTGGCCATTTCTTTCATTGTTTTCCTGTAAATTGCCGGCGGGCCAGTGAACGATTGACGTTCAACCCCTACATCCTGGTCTGTGGCTCTGACTTGGTCTGAGGTCCATCAGAGTTTCCTCTCTTTCAGTCTCAGCCTGTGTTTTCTGTCTACCATCAGCAAACTATCAAACCATCCAATAGCTCTCAGACCATTGTACTCCTTTTCACTGCAAAAATAGGCTGTTTTCACATTTCACAACATGCTGCTGACATTCAAGCTTCTTGTTCACAAAAACAATGTTGAAATAAATTTCAATGTTCTTATGACAGTCGCTCAGGAGGTAGAGCGGTTGCCTGGTAATCAGAAGGTTCCCAGATCGATTCCGGCTCCTCCTGGCGGCGTATCGAAGTGTCCTTGATCAAGACACTTAGGGTGTTTTCTCATTAGGGACGGTTGCCTCCGCTCCGGTTCGTTCCATCCTCAAGAACGATAGTCCCCCCACCCCACTCCCCCGCTGGCCAGCTTCCTCACTACCAATCTCGTTTCGCCCCCGAGCACACTTGAGGGAGCAACACCCCAATACAGCAGGTGGCGGTTTGCACCTAGTCGGTTTGCTATAGCTGGCGCTTCAACCCTTCTTTTCTCTTGGATAAAGCATTTCGGGATGGAGCGGCGTAAGTTTAGCGAGTAGATGACGCAACAATAAGCGCTCCCTGTGCCATGATGTCTGTCTGTGTCTGTGTCTGTCTCTCTCTCTCTCACAGCCACACACAGTTCATATTTCATTTTATTTTACTCCACCTCTTTATTGGATTATCTGTGATAATGTCTGTTCGCTAATGTCACACGAAAACATTCTGAAAACTACTTGGCAATATTTCTCCATCACTGCAAATCCGCCCCTCAATTAATTTCGCCGCGGGGGGACATAATCCCACAGGACAATGCATTGGGAACTTGTTTCGCATGACGAGACATACTCCCGTGAATATTATTGCACGGATCGGAATACGGGCGCGCACGTGGGAGCTTGCGCAATGATATTTGCAGCAGGTTGACAGTGATATTTGCGAATGCTCTCTTGACTGTCTCTCTCTCTCTCTCTCTCTCTCTCTCTCTCTCTCTCTCATGTGTGTGTGCGTGCGTACGTATGTGGGTCTGTATACATGCGACTCAACAGAAGGTTTAAGTACAGAGGGCTGTCAAGGAGAAGCTTGAGAGGCTCTGACATAACATGCTGAGAGAGGGAGACAGTCACTCCCACTCGCACGCCCGTATTCCGATCCGTGCAATAATATTCACGGGGGTATGTCTCGTCATGCGAAACAAGTTCCCAATGCATTGTCCCGTGGGATTATGCCCCCCGCGGCGAAATTAATTGAGGGGCGGATTTGCGGTGATGGAGAAATTAATCAGAAAGGTCTTTATTGCCAAGTCGTTTTCGGTGCTACATTAGCGGACAGACATTAACTCATTCATCGCCAGCGTGTACCACCATCCCTGTTGTCTATGGGCCAGCTTTTCATGACCATCTTCACGATATTTCATGATCTTTGCGGAGCTATTGTATATTCTATATTATAGCTATGGAGACAATAGTATGGCTCATTTGACAGAAACTATTTGTAGTACAACATGTAAAAAGGGTTTGTTTCTACATACCTTCATTCGTTCACAATTCCAATATAAACATTGCCTCGTTTCACTCAAATCCAAGCTAATTTCCTGGAACGCGAGTTACAGAACGTTTTCTGCGGGTATGCGTAAATCATGTTTTTTGCTCGCCTGAGACACATTATTACCAGGTCAAAGGTAAACACATGGCCTTGTTTCTTCACAAGGGGGGGGGGGGTCATTTATCCGAAGCAGCGATCATATAAACGCATGTTTTATGATGGAGTTTCTATAAAGTACACGTAAAAAAAGATGTTACCTTTGTTTTAGATGTACTCCATTTCTCACATCGAGTCCAAACGTGTCTTGAATCAGAACAGGATCAATACATATGCCTTCATCCGACTACTTCATCTACTCGGGCCAGACTATACCGTGGAGCCGAATAGGTTTCTTCATCGGTCGGTTTGATTATAGTTGTTTTACGTTTTACCAGTAGTGCTTGGTCCAACATAGTCCGGTGGAAATGCACCTTATCATCCATAATCATCATCCATAATCCGTTTTGTCTTCTTCATATATCCAATAGTTTGCTCGCCATTGCATTGCAGCCAGGTTACTATTGTGTGCACTGCTCGGTTTTGATTGATTGATTGAAAAGTTTATTAACAGATTGCAGAATGGGTACAGTACAGTACAGCTCAATACATACAATTGTTAAGGGGATGCAGACCAGAGAAAGACTTTCGTCTTGTTTACATCAGGGTCCCCCATTTTCAATTCATCATAACATATATGACATACCGTAATTCCTCTAATAGTAACCGGTATTCAATTAAAAACCGGGTCTCTATTAATGACCGGGTGCGCTGTTGAGCTAAGCAATTATAAGCCGGCCTCCTAATACAAGCCGGGTTTCATGTATATTAGAGGAATTACTGTATTTCCCTCAACAGATTTACCATAGGCAATATATTTTGTTATTGTTGTTATATGCTGGCCTGGCTGTGCAGTAAATACCATATAATGGTATGGTGTTAATGTTTACCAAGAGAGTAAGCCTACCTCAGAATTGTATAAAACGAAGTTATTATTATTATTATTATTATTATTATTATTATTATTATTATTATTATTATTATTATTATTATTATTATTATTATTATTATTATTATTATTATTATTATTATTATTATTATTATTATTATTATTATTATTATTATACCAGTATTGTGATTGCACTATTTTACTTTATTTAACTTTTTTTGACCACCTGTAATTGCACTGTTTACTACCGTATTTCATACAGTACTTGGTTTCAATAAATGAACCCAGTACATTTTACTGGGTTCAAACTGACACAAAATGTTGATTTATTCATTATGATCTGTTTGAAAATTTGAAATATAGGCCTCTCTCTTATACATGCCTCCTCCTAATACAAGCCTGGTATCCGCTACAGTTGAAACAAATACAAGCCGGGGTTACTATTAGAGGAATTACGGTACATGACATACAGATAGACAGTACTGCTACATCTATACATTTATGACATATCAGATTTGCAAATACAGTACTGTTTGTGATACAAAAGTGTCCAGAAAAAGAGTGTATATACATTTGGCGTAGAAACTGTACATTGGAGGAGGTTGGGTGGGTGGGGTGGGGTTGGGTGGGTTGGGTGAGGGCTGTACATTGGAGATGGGGGGGGGGGTTGGGTAGGGGACACACACACATTTTACACTGTACATTGGAATACTGACAAAGCCTTACTTGGTCATTTACTGTACAACTAGGTTAGGACATTTGTAGGGGCCAGTTTCGAATTGCAGTCTCACGTAGGTGTTTTTTGAGAGTGTTTTTGAAAGTGGGTAGTGATTCACATTCCTTTACAGCTTTGGGTAGGGCGTTCCACATTGATGTGGCATAATTGCGAAACGTGTTTAGTCCCTTGTTTGAGCCGAATCTGGGTTTTACATGATTTGTGGAGCTCCCTCTGGTGTTGTGATCGTGGTATTCACTGACCTTTGGGAAGTATTTTGACATGTACATGGGTACCTTGGTCGCGTAGTGTATCTTGTAGACCAGGCCCATTGCAAGTTGCTGTACTCTGTCGTCTACTCTAAGCCATCCTAGGTTGTCAAAGTGGGCAGGGGTGAGGTGGGTTCTAGGAGTCAGGTCAAGCAGTAGTCTGACTAGCTTGTTTTGAGATGTTTGTAATTTGTTTTTTAGTGCCTTTGAGGTGCTTTGGTACCATGAGGTGCAAGCATAGTCGTAGTACCCTTGAATGAGTGCTCCTGCTAGAGTCTTCAGGGTATTCTTGTTTACCAGAGAGGAGATCCGGTACAAGAATCGCGTTCGTTGGTTGACTTTTTTTATTACATTGGATGCCATTTTGTCACAGGAAAGATTAGCCTCTAGGATGGAACCCAGGTAGGTAATTTCATCTTTCCTTGTGATAATATTGTCACCCACTGTAACCGAGAAGCCGTCGGTCTTGCTGAGTTTGTTATTTGAACCGAAGAGAATGAACTCTGTTTTGCCCATGTGTAATGATAGTTTGTTGTCGGCGAGCCATATGCAGATTTTGCCTAGTTCCGAGCTGAGGGCTTTTTCAACCTGTAACTTGTTCTTGTCAGAGACCAGCAGGGCTGAGTCGTCCGCAAACAGGAACAAGTAGCAGTCACAAGCTGACGACATGTCATTTGCATAAATTAGGAATAGTAGCGGTCCTAGTATGCTTCCTTGTGGAACACCACAGCTCACTGTGAGGGGGGGGATAGGGTACCGTTTACTTCCACCATCTGTTCCCTCCCCTCCAGGTAGGATTGTATCCAGCTCACTGATAAACTATCAAAACCAATTGCTTTTAGCTTGTCAATCAGAATGGTGTGATTGACAGTGTCGAAGGCCTTTTGTCAGACTATACCATGGAGCCGAATAGGTTTCCTCATCGGTCGATTTGATTATAGTTGTTTTACGTTTCACCAGTAGTGCTTAGTCCAACAAACGCACCTTATCGTCCATAATCATCATCCATATAATCTATTTAGTCTTTTTCATAATATCCAATAGTTCGTTCTAGGTATAGGCGATCGCGATTCTCGAACGTGTTCTGCTTACTGCTACTCACAAAGAGTACCTAGTTGTTTTGGGGCTGTGGTGGGGCTGGTACTAACACACTAATAGCTGGCCCATGATGTTCATAAGGTAGACGATACTGCCACCTGGCGGATTCCGATCGTCATTGCAATTCCAACGTTATGCCAGGAGGCTCCGGGGGACTGTGTAGAACGGGGATCAAAGGAAAAATATCAAAGGATCAAAACCCGACTATACTCGGGTATGGCGCTCAACCGCTGGCGAGATAACCAGACTTTACTCGTGATTGGCGCTGAATGAGTTAACAGGCAGATAATGCAATCAATAAAGAGGTGGAGTAAAATAAAATGAAATATGAACTAAGATAATTCACATTGTTATAGCAAGCCTCTTCCGTGTTTTGGTACAGTTGTTTGCACATTTGCAATCGTTCCGTTGCCGGGGACGCTGATTCGCTCCCCAAACCACATTTTCAAGTGGTCCCGGACATGGAGCGAATCAGCGTCACTGGCAACGGAACGGAGCGTTCTCATTACACTACTTTTGGGGCAATCGTGCTCGGATTGGACCCCGGAGGCCTAGTGGGAAAGCCCCCTTAACCTCTAACTGTTCCTGATGAGGAGGTTGGCACCTTGGATGGTCGCCTCCGCCATCGGTGTGTGAATGTGAGTGAATGGGTGAATGTGAGACATATATAAATGTCCATTACCATATACAGGTGCAGCTCGATAAATTACAATATCGTGGAAAAGTTATTTTATTTCAGTAATTCAATTCAAAAAGCGAAACTCTCGTAGATTATAGATTCATTATAAACAAAGTGAAATATTTCAAGCCTTTATTTGTTTTAATTTGGATGATTATGTCTTACAGCTCATGAAAGCCCAAAATTCTGTATCACAAATCAAAAAGAATTATTAGATGTATTTTTCTTTTGCATATATAAATGTCGGCCTTCTGAAAAGTGTTCATGTATGTTCACTCAGTACTTGGTTGGGGCTCCTTTTTCACAAATGACTGCATCAATACAGCTAAATATATAGACTTTTCCACGATATTCAAATGTATTGAGCTGCACCTGTATAAATGCTGTCCATTTCAGTGGCGGCTGGTGAAAAATATTCTAGATGGGGTGTGCCATATTCAGTTTCAGTAACTACAGTATATAACCAGACCTGCAAACTGATAAGAGGTGAAAAAGGTGACATGTTTATAAACCAAACCCCTGTAGCAGTTTGTGGGCATTGTCCCCCAGAAGAATATCGTAAACGAAGCACTCAGAGAAGAAAATAAAGGGAAAAGACAACCCGTATCCGGGTCTGACAGCACTACAATTGTTTTGGTGCCGGTAGAACATTGCATACGAATTGGAAGAGCCGTGGCGTGCCAAGCTAACCCTTCGAGAAGCTTTTTGGTCCGGGCTTGAACTTTCCATAAATGTGTCTCCATAAATCAATTTGGTTAGATCCAGCACTGAATGTATCTTGTGATTATTATACATTTTTAACGACGACAACAAGTCAACAACTATTAGCGTTAGTTATTTCCTGGTTGGCGTGATTCCGGACGTGATGTCAAACTAATGCCACGCGCTCAGCCTAGTGTGACTTACGTGTGACGAAAGCACGTTGGGGCTTGCTCTAAAACAACCCATAGAAATGCATTGGCGGTTGTGGTGTTTCAAAAAAAAGAAATGCCAACACATGAATGAACGAGAGGACTGAGGGGCGATCAGCAGCCAGAGAGAAGTCGTTTCATTATGAATTGAAAATGGGGGACCCTGATGTAAACAAGATAAAAGTCTTTCTCTGAGGGGAGCTCCAGCAGCTCACCGCATATCTCGGCGCTATTTCTGCGTCGGGGAAAACCGTGCTGCGTCACGGATCTGGTGGACTCCGAGTTCGATTCCCGGACCCGCCGTCATTTGCCAGAATGTCTTCCCCTGATCTATATCCCGTTTCACCCTGTATCTGTCGGTCATGCTTGACCAGAAAAAATAAAGTTTAAAAAAAAGAAAGTCTTTCTCTGGTCTGAATCCCCTTTACAATTGTGTGTATTGAGCTGTACTGTACTGTACCCATTCTGCAATCTGTTCATTAAAGTTTTTAATCAATCAATCAATCAATCAGTCGCCCATCGAGTGTCAGACAGTGATTCTGAGATTCATTCCAGAACAAAATTAGATGCTGTGGCTGATTGGACTATGATATTCAGAGGCAGGATTTAAAAAATTATTATTATATTTATCATACATCATCAATATTTTGTAAAAGATTTATGTAAAAAAAACGAAATAAAAAAACAAATTGCCTGTGGCAGGGAGGGCGACGCACAAATCGCCATAATCAGTCAGCCGCCCCTGGTCCATTTACAAGTCATTACAATTTAAGTACTAAATAAATGCATGCTAAGATACTGTTCTGTAATTCTATTAATAAACGTCTATAAATGAGCAACTGCATTTTGTGTGTTGCTGTACGATTACTGTGTCATACATGTACTAACTGACAAACAACAAACTGTGTCTTGATAATGATGGTCACTGTAACGGTTATGATTATGACTGAGGCGTCTTTCTCTCCTCAGGTTGTACAGATGACATCTTCACCAGTGACCACTCGCCTGTGTTTGCCACATTTCAAGTAGGGGTGACATCACAGTTCATCTCCAAAACAGGTGTGATCATTGTCGTGGCTCCCAGGACACGCAAAATAGATATCACATGATTATTCCTCTTTGATGATGTGACCAGTGTTGCTCCGCATTTTCAAACAGACCCAAACTCGAGCATGGAGAGGGCCTGGATAGAACTCGAAGGCATCGAAGCTATTGTGAAGACAGCGAGCAAAGCCAAGTTCTTCATCGAGTTTCACTCATCTTGCTTGGAAGGTATGCCGTCAAATCATAAGCAGTCTTCACTTCAGCTTAATTAACGGAACACGCCACCATTATAGGAAATGCGCTTACCGAGAAACGTGTGTGTTTCTCCACAGAGGCACGCCGCTCAAGCGAGAACGACTCGCAGAGCTGTGAGGTGCCCGGGTTTCTCAAACTGGGCTGGTCCTCAAAACAACTGCCTAAGGTTAGATCGATTGAGAGATTGTCGAAGATTATCGTCTGAAACCCTGTTATATAAGTCATGTTAGTAACGTTTCTTTTGTGCACGTGTATCCTAGCTTCTGCCAATTGTCTCTGACCTGGAATATCTTCAAGACCAGCACCTGCTCTTGTCGATCAAGTCCTGTGATGGGTTCGAGTCATACGGTTGGTCATTACCTGTCATTATCATTTAGGCTCTTATCAACTGTCACCATTCATAACTTTCCTTACATTTGGAAATCGTCAATAAACACCCATAACCTTATCAATAGACCTATTTAAACCCCTGCTGTAGGTGAATGCTGTGTGGCTCTGCGCTCGCTCAGTGGTGCGTCAGAGCAGTTCGAGACATTTCTGAGCCACCGGGGAGAGGAGATGGGCTCCATCAGGGGGCGAGTCAGAGTCCACGTGCCCATGGACAGGCGAGGAACGCGGGAGAAGATCTATGGTGGGTCAGCCGGAACGGGTGCCCTCCTGTCCTCCTACCGCTTGCACTATCACTTCCTACTGGACCTCTGGCTCAATCACCACTTCGCTCTTTGTCTCTCCTATGTATCTGCCATTGCTTCCTCTATTTGGTTTCTCAATGACTCGACTTGGCTCCGTGACTTGGTTTTTCACTTGCTAGTATCTGCCTTCGCTTCCTCTTTTGGCTCCTGGTTGACTGACCCTAACCAGATGCATCCTGTCCACTGACACCAGGCCATCAGGTCAGGTCGCCATGACAACACACACACACACATACACACACACACACACACACACACACACACACACACACACACGCTGTGCCATCTCATACCAGACATTTATCCTAGACAGATAACATTCAGACTTTGGAGAAGTGATCAGTGATGTTGAATGTCCATGTGGCGTCCTATTGCCTTTTTCAGAGTGGTTCTGCTTTGAGAAGGATGAGAAGGGTCTGGTGAGGGGACGATTGTCTCCTCAGTCAACACGTGCCCCCATCGACAGGTGAGGTCTTCCTGGTATTTATAATCTCCAGTGAGTTACACTAAGGAAACATAAGCATCAGCATAATACACACTAGCGTCAAGTGTCAAGGTACAAGAAACAAACCTGATGCAGCAATCTTGCTAAATGCATTTATGATGTGACACTAGGCCTGCCGCGATAAGCAATAAATCGATTAATTGCTGCGATAATTAAAATGAATGCAATGATTTTGACGGGCGCGATTAATTGCTATTTGCGCGTTTGTTTTAATGAGGCGGAACCAGTGCCGCTTGTCAGTCACTGTCCGTGTTGGGAGGCGGGCCGCTGACGTTACTAGAGTACAGCACGGGAGCTCCGTGGGGCAACGCCACATAGCTTAACTACATTTCTCAATAGTGTTGCTCCTTTTAACCAAGTAGCATTATTTGTAGTGTAACGTTAGCTATTTTTAGACCCAAGTAGTTACTCGCTACTGCCCGGAGAAACTGGACTGCTAAATAAAGATGAAAGATCGAGCTTTGATTCTCATTCCATGCTAACAACATTAGCTAAATAGCGAACAAACGAAATACAACGTATAGCATAGCTACAAGTACAACACAGAATAACGTTAATACAATTACATGCATCATTGTTTACAATGAACGGGTGGGGCTAGTCAAAGGACTGGACACGGGGACAAGTTAAACATGAATTAATTTATTATAACACTCCGGTAGTTTCGAGTCGTGCTGCAGTGCTTACGCACCACAGCTATTCTATTATATACTGCTTTGACGCTTCCTCCTCATCGTTGATTGCCTGTAGTAGCTGCATCTAACGTTAGTAGCTAACGTTAAAACTAACCTAAAGTTAGTTGTTCACCAACAATCTCAACATTTGTTATTAGCTCAAAAACAACCGGACGAGACAAGTTGTCGGCTCATATGTTCTGCTTAGGATAATCACAACAATACTTCCGGTCCGGTCGGTGGGCTTCAAAATAAAAGTCTAAAACCGGAAAAGACGGAGCGGTGGGCTTCAAAATAAAAGTTTTGGGAAATAAATTTCTCAAAAAAAATTCTCTAACCGGTCGCAATAATATCGCTTATCGCGATATTTTCGGGGGCAATTAATCGCCCAGCAAAATGTGTTATCGTGGCAGGCCTATGTGACACAATACATTTAAGTATGCCAGCCCATTGTGTGTATTTTTCAAGGAGTGTGTGGTTCTTTCCTATGGGAATGTGGATCCTGAGACGAAGGTTTAGTTCTTTTATTAGTTGTTTAAAAAAAAATTGAAGAATAAGTAGTCCATTTAAATGCTCACTCACCATTTGCACTCTTCAAATTGCAGCAGGCTTTTGGCAAATAAAATAAATATTATTCTCAAAATAATATTCTCACAGTTGTTAAAATGTCAACGAATTATTACCAATACAAATGTTTAATAGCAGCAAGCAATTGGACATGAAGTGAGTGCATGAATGCAAACAAAACAAGACCTTCCAAACTGTGGGCAAATTTGTCATGGTTCTCCAGAGAGCTGCTGGATGCCAGGTTAGTTAGGTTAGATATTAGGTTAGAAGGCTCTCCTAGAGCTAGTGTCAGATGTGGGGGGAAAGACGAGGCATCATAGAAAACCAACTGCATACAGTATAGTATGAAATGTGGCTAGAAATGATGTTCAGATAACATGAAATTCTCCTTCTGTTTATCACAGGTCCTCAGCGACTCCTCCCAAACTCAGCAGTTACACCAACCCCGCCTACGTCATCTTTGAAGGTGTCTCGGTGCTGCGCAGCGTGGAGGAGCCCCTGCCCCAGCGAAGGGACCCTCAGGTGATCTGGTCTGGAGACGAGGCTCTGCAGCTCCCAAAGCTCTCAGGAGGGCGGGGCTTTGACAGGAAATCCTCTCACAGGTCAGACTTCACAGAGATCGAGATCCCAGCCATCCTACCCCCCTACACTCCCGCCAATGAGCCACACGCACCCCAGACCAACTCCTCCTATCAGCTCTTCCCGACCAAAAACCCATCTCCCATCCCGTCAGCACAGAGTAACAACACGTCACAATACCAGGAGCAGGCCTCACAGCCCAGAGAGGCCAAAAGGACCGCTCAGGACTCCATACTGCCTGTGAAGAACCTGAGGAACATGTATATGAACCACTCAGCCATTATTAGGGAGTCCACCAGGAAGGACCAACCCCGGCTTCATTCAGAGCGGAGCAGTCCAGTCCGCGGGTCCAAGGCCCCATCTCTCTACCCCTACGCCTCCACACGTGTACCGCACTGCCAGGCCTCAGCTCCCTGGGTGGTGGAGCTTCAGCCCCCTGGGCCTCTAGGGGACAACTCCCTCACTGCCCTGCAGATGGCCAAGTCCCTCAGCGAGGTAGACTTCTTCCCACCCACACCCTGCCAGGGGCCAGGCCAGCGAAACGGCCCAATCATGCCTGCTGAGAGGGGCTACAGCTGGGAGACAGAGGTGGGTACAAAACAGCTTTACAATAACAGACAAATAAACACCTATGGGTTACCTGTTAATAGCAGGGTTGACCCAAATGCTTTGAAGCTTTAGTCGTAATTGATGTTTTTCTTTTTTTTGTATCAACCATGCCAAAAGAATTGGCCTACATCAGTACAATAAATAGCTAATAGAAATAATAATTCAACATTAACTTTGAAAAGCAGTTCTTCTCAGACAAGGACACTTAGTCATGAGAATCTTACTCTATAGCTTTCATTTACCTGCCGCATTGAAACTTTGCACGCAGGAAGAATGGAAAAGCTTGGATTATTCACTGATTAAATTACTACTGATGCTTCGAAACCCAACGGTAAAATGGTAATTGGGATGACAGCTCTATTCAATAGATAATACTGTATATGGTGAAAATGACCCGTGTTTGACTTCAACTCAGGTGTCTGTCCTCCATGGTGCACCTGAGACAGTGAGGGAGCTGCTCAGCACCCTGGGCCTTCAGAAATACACCCTTGGACTTAGCCTCAATGGCTGGGATGATCTGGATTACTTCAGGTAAAGGGTTAAATAACACTGTATTATGATATATGATTGTTTGGCTTTCTGGCAGAAAGCCCGGAAGGCAAACTTCTCCCATGTAGCATTGATAATGACTGGGAAAACTAACTTTATGCTAGCAAGCCCTTCTGTCAATAACTTTGCCCATTATGATCTGACAGTATGTTTTATTTTTTCAATGCATGTGGTAGCTATATCACCGTGTGGTAGCTATATCACCGCGTGGTTGCTATATCACCGCGTGGTAGCTATATCACCGCGTGGTAGCTATATCACCGCGTGGTAGCTATATCACCGCGTGGTAGCTATATCACCGTGTGTTGGCTACTGTATATCACCGTGTGGTAGCTATATCACCGTGTGTTGGCTACTGTATATCACCGCGTGGTAGCTATATCACCGCATGGTAGCTATATCACCGCGTGGTAGCTATATCACCGCGTGGTAGCTATATCACCGCGTGGTAGCTATATCACCGCGTGGTAGCTATATCACCACGTGGTAGCTATATCACCGCGTGGTAGCTATATCACCGTGTGTTGGCTACTGTATATCACCGTCAGCCGTAGCCTCAAGTACTTCCATCGTTTAGAGTTGATGGGATGTGCCGTGATATTTGTGAAGGGATTATGCAAATCCATAATGCACCCCGAGGTGTGTGGTTATTATTTTTTGTATCTACTTTTTCTCCCCGTTTTTCAATTTTTCTCCCGTCCCCAATTTCGCATTGTCCAATTCTACCTTCCCCTGTCTCGAACGCTGTTAGGCCATGCCTCCCACAAGCCGGCTGCAATGTGGACGAAGCCTTGCATCACGTGTCCCCTCCGGTACTCGAGGAGGCAGCCGTTTCATCTTTTCACCTGCACAGCGCGATCTCTCAGCGGCGAGGGTCTGCGTGGGAGGGACACGCCGCCCTCGTCGCTTCCTGATTCTACTGCACCAACCGACCTGTAGGAGTCGCTGTCCACAACGTCTGATCCCCACCCACCAGCTTCCCACCCCCTAATACTGCCAATTGTATTAGTATGAACGACCAGCCAAGCTGGTAGCAACGCAGAGAGCTTGGCTTGAACCCAGCATCTCCTGCGTTGGTGGCGAGCGCCATGCCCACTGCGCCACCTAGCCGCCCATGAGGTGTGTGGTTATTGAAATACAATGCACTCTGAGATGTGTGGTTAGTATTGAAATACAATGCACTCCGAGGTGTGTGGTTATTGAAATACAATGCACTCCAAGGTGTGTGGTTATTGAAATACAATGCACTCCAAGGTGTGTGGTTATTGAAATACAATGCACTCTGAGGTGTGTGGTTATTGAAATACAATGCACTCTGAGGTGTGTGGTTATTGAAATACAATGCACTCAGCGGTGTGTGGTTATTGAAATACAATGCACTCAGCGGTGTGTGGTTATTGAAAAACAATGCACTCTGAGGTGTGTGGTTATTGAAATACAATGCACTCCAAGGTATGTGGTTATTGAAATACAATGCACTCCAAGGTGTGTGGTTATTGAAATACAATGCACTCCAAGGTGTGTGGTTATTGAAAAACAATGCACTTTGTAGAGGCCTCTCCTTGTAGGGTAATTACCCCCTGCATTGTGCATTTTTTAATAACCCCCCCTGTGTATTATCCCTTACATAATGATGTGACCTGATATGATAAGGCCTGGAACTAATGACTATTTTGATAAGCTATAGATTATTTAACTGATTCATTGATTCATCTGATCAAAATAAATAAATCTAAATATTATGCAAACATTATTATCCATGGTCTTGTACAGTGCTCTTTCAAGCAAGTTGCAAATTGATGCTATACATCAAGAGTGCACTTTTCTTTTTCAGTTTGAAAGGAGCTAAATGGTTTAAATAATAAAGAAAAACATAAAACACAGGCTTTGCTATCAAATGGCTTCAACAACAGGCCATGGAGGTGCAGCATAATATAGACCCAAGTAATTCTTTTAATTATAGAATTATAGAAATAGTTGCCAATAATCGATCAGTTGTCGATTTGTTGTTGCAGCCCTAGATGTGATCACATTACATCACATTGGATATTTCTTAAAAAGGATACATACCAGACACTGTAAATAAAATGTGTTGATAAGAATCGCAGCAATAGCTAACTTCTATTAATGTGGTAAATATCTTGATGAATGTGTTCACAGTGGCATCACGGAGGAGGACCTGTGTGCAGCAGGGGTGTTGAACCCCTCACACCGCCGGAGGATCCTGGAGAACCTGCCCAAGACCTGGAACTGAGACGGGGATACAGAGAGCATTAAGTTGCTGTGGTGAAAAGCTTGTATCTCCAACAGGGTCAGCGTTTCAGGAATTAAGAAAAACAACCTCATTTTCATATCTTACACCAACATCTCTTAGAAAATATACAGTATATTAGGTTTTGAATGGGTTTCTTAGGGTCACTGCACACAACAGAAATATGTGTAAACTCTCGGAAAACGACCAAAGTTGGCAGATACAGCAGTGATGTGCAGTATAAAGCCTCTTTATTAAGAGCTGGCCTCCAACTATATCTTCATGTGAGTGTGTACGTACATAGCAGACAGGGCACATAACCCATGAAATACCAACTCATCTCGAAGCCTGTTCTATTCATTCCTGTCCTACATCAGGAACCAAGACCATGTTTATAAGAGATATTTTTCATTCAATGACATTCTCCACATGGTGATCATACAAAATGCTTCTTTCTCGGCTGTCATTCAAGGCTAGTATTTTAACATGCTTCAAGTCCTTTCCACTGCTCTACAAATGGGTCTCATTCACCAACGGACTTAAGACAAAAGTTAAGAGCAAATTTCACCGTAGCTCCGCTTAAAACCTTTTCGGGGCGATTTTGGCATTCACAAACGGTTCCTTCTCTGGGATTCGCTCGTAGCTGAGAGCAGGATTTACAAGCACGGAAGAGCAGAACGTAAATCGGACAGACTGATGTGCGCCGTGTTCTTAAGGGCTTTATTTGGGAGGAATCATGGTGATTGCATTACTGCCTTACTAATATAGGGCAGCGCATAAAGTATATGCAATCTCCTAATAAAACAAGTAATTCGAATAAAATAAGCCTACTGTTCATTCATTACGCACGTAGGCTATACAGTGTGCGTGTGTGTGTGCGCTGAGGCAGGTGGCCAGGAGCATGCAACAAGACGGTATAAATATGGAATATTAATACAGTCTATTCCACTATAGCTATGACAATACATACAATACATTTCAATCTAATCAAATTTTGATCAGTTGCAAAAATCGCTTCCGCGCTACCTGTTGAATAAGGGGGGGGCCTCTTGCTTACGTTTTGCACATGGCCCTCGCCTTATAAGGAGCTGGCGGGGCGTGTCTGTATGCAAATCCAGGTGTACGAGAACGTGGTTCCAGTTTGAAAATTTGTGACGTACTTCATTCAGGGGATCGCATATGCGATCATTTTGGCAACTTAAGAGAACCTCTCCACGCGCTGATGAATCCGGGGGTAAATGTCGTAGGTTTTATCTTACAAACTTCCAACTAGGTTATTTAAGAGGAAACTTACGACAATGTTGGTGAATGAGGTCCATTGAGCCTAGTCCCTGGGCTTATAAAATACCTTGATTATAACAATGGGGTTTGAAATCAATAACTGCACATATCTACTGTAACATCCTCTACAACGTGCCATGGACTAACTGTATCTCTCTGTTTACCATTTGACACCACTGCTATATCTTGTCACTAAATCACCACCTCTGTCCATGCAGCGCATCTGTTATGCTGCCTTTTGAAACTGAACTGCATTAACCAACTGTCGACCGCCACCGAGCAATTACCAGTTTCAATTCATGCCGGCACTGCAAAGGCGAAAGAATTGTTGCTAAGACTCAAAATCACGTCATGCCGTTCTTATACTGGATATACAGTATAACCTCACACCGTGGTCTAAGAGTATGTATCGTTTGAGCTGTGCTATGCATATATACACGCCTGGCTGTTGTTTGTGGAAGTAACAGCTTTCCTTCCTGACTTTGAACTGATGTTTGTTTTTGACAGGGAGGTACTGTGGTTATGTTCGTAATCTGATGATCTACTCAAATTAACTTTATTGGATACTTTATTGGAAGTAAACGGTAGAAAAATATGCAACGGATGGGTTAACATCCCGGAGAGGTGTGTGGTGTTTTGTGTGTTTGCTTTGTCTTGATATAAAGTCATAAAACAATCCACACCAAGTTGGAGTCTGTCCTTTCTTTATGTCGCCTTGCAGCCTTGGTTCACACGCTGGGCAAAAAGTCAATATTTTATGGGAAATGGGAGTAGATGACCACACCTTGATAATGTGTTATGGCAGACCTTCAGCCAGACCACACCTTTTATCTTTGAATACGTTGGACTAAATATATTATAATATAGAATATAATAACTATTCGGAAACTGTTGGCACTCTCTTTCTCACAGGGTAGATTTATGAACAATAAAAAAAAATGGTTTTGTCCTGCTTCTACTGTATCAGCCTATCTCGCTTAAAATATGTAAATAAAGTACTAATCGACCACAGGAAAAAGGTACATATTGTACGTTATGTTTTAGCCATAAGTAATACATGAATGTGTACGTATTACAAATAACTAAATTTATTACATAATGCATATGTTTGTATATTTTAGTCTAGTAGTGAGACCACAATCATTGTTGGTTTGATTCCTGGTCACTGTTTGTTTTGGACTTTTGTCGAAACATACATATTACTTATACAAGATGTAAATACTTATTTACATTACGTATGGCTATAACAATGATGTACCTTTTTTCCTGTGGTCGATTAGTACTTTATTTACCTATTCTAAAGAGGCCGTGTGGTTGTATAGGTCTACAGTAGGGCCAAGTGGGTATTAGGTCTGCATGACTCAACAACAACAATGCTTTTCCGCTGTTACACGTGTTATGAAGTAGTGTTTTCCTAACATGGTGGGATATATGGACTAGTCCAAAACATATGAGAAAGTACTAATTGTCAGTTAAGCCAAATGATATAACCTACAAGGGAAAATATTACACATCTCTGTTTGATTGTGAAGCCTGTTGATATTTAATTTTGTGTGTGTTTGTGCTTTTGTCAGTGTTTATGTTTGTGACTCTCACTTGAGGTACTGTGGGTTACTCATTAAAACATGAACCAACACATCCCTCTGACCTCCCTGACAGTAGGTACAGTCTGAGTCAGTGAACACTGAAGCAAACACTACTCTATTGGCTGAGATGACCCATGTGATAACACCATGGCGTAATGCACCATTTCCTTTCCCAAAATCCATTACAAAAATATATTTTTTCATTTTTATTTTAGGTCAGGGTTGGGGGTCTCCACTGAGGTTAATGTTAGGGTTAAGGCAAAGTTTAGGTTTATAAACAACTTTTTAGGTGAAAATTGTAACAGCACTTTTCCAGCACTGCTAATTTCCTACGTGCACAAACTAAAGTGTGGGGATAAAAGATCAACTGCGGTTGACTTTACCACATTCCTACATAGAGCTCTCTGCCTGTCACACAGTACTGAAGCATGTCTGACAAGGTCAACGTCATCCAACTATCTGCATAGGAGTGTGCGGCTTTGGGTAATCCGTCATGATGTCATCGCTGATGGAATTCTGTGAAAAAAAAACTTGTTTTGGCAACATACCAGACGCAGCAAGTGGCAAAGTCCACTGATTCCTCATGTTGGAATCCACAGGTTAAAGGGGTTGCCGCTTAAATTGACTTTTAGGTTGTAATTCTGAAAAAGTAGGCAACAGAAATGTTTCTGTTTTTTTTACGAGGTTTGTGTTACAAGCTCCCAAAGTAAGGAAAATAATCCTCTTACATCATCGAATTGCACTGCTTGAGATGGTTGAAAGAAGCTTTTAGGGACAGTCATGTTAAAGCTCAACTCTGGATTATTCTTTATACTGAAAATATGGAGTATATTCACATATCTTCTTGAAGAGTTTGATTTGTGTTTACAAACATTACCAATATAAACAAACCTTTTACCACAATATACAGCAAATACAACTAAAAACGTATGTATCTGTTTGTATCAAGAGTTCAGTCAATCAACTACAGATTAGAAACATGTCTCCTTTCTTAATTCTCATTGGTGGTGGGGTTACCCATCTGTTTATGTAAAAGGGATATTTCACTTTATTAGAACTTTCTGTCAACACCACCATTCCTCCCAGGTGTCAGGCTCTTCATTCACTTCCATACATTTTGAGGACCAAGTCTAAATATCCTACTTCAGAAATATAAACAAAGAATACAGCAATATTATTCTGTGTAATATATTTTTCTGAGTCAAAGGTACTTGCCTTTTGGAGCAAATGTTTGCTCCATCTATCTTTCCAGGATTCAACCTACACTAAACTGCTTTGCTTTAGACCAGTAACTAAAACATTGTAAATATTTCCTGTTCCCTATGTGATGACAAGCATGTGGTAATGATTAATTCATTCATTCATTAATTCATTGACGCAGTGGTGGAGAGTGTTCAAGGAATCCTTGCATGACAACCATCTCTGACATTCATAGATGTGCAAGTCAATTAATCAGCTCATAAGTCATTAGGCTACATGTATAGGCAATAATCTGCTGGTTATATTTCAATATATTGTGATTTTATTATGTCAAATATTTAGGATACAAATATAACTGCATAAGGACATGGTAACATTTGCCTGGTATATAGTATGTAGTCAGAGGGGACTGTGTAGTCCCAAACGCGTGTATGCTTTTACCAACGCGTTCGTGTTTCCGGGTTCCCGTTTTGCGCTCTGATTGGCCACTGACCTATGCTATTACGCCCCCCTTTACGCTCTCGCCTGAGACGCGCTGTGAAGCACCAGCGGGGCGAGGCGGTGGTTTCTCCCCGGCTCCGTGCGCCTTGCTGCCGCCGGCTTGTCTCACATGACTCGGTCCAGCTCCAGCAGCAGCGGTTGTCTTCCGCCTGCGGTATCCTCCAGGCCCCGAGGCGGCTCGTTCTTATTATTATCCCCCATTGTTCAGGTCGACATGGTCGCACAAACATGTAGGTTTCAATCACTGAGCTGTCTGTCTGTTGTTGTGTGTCTTCGGTTCGGCTACTGTACATGGAGATGAGACCCCCCGCCTCTCTCTCCATACAGTACCAGCAGCTGCAGGTCTGACAAGCACAGAGTTGCCAGTCGATAATTCTTGCTATTTAAAAATATTCCTCTTCTTCTCCCCCACTACTCCTCCAACGGGTGGTGGATGGTTTTATGTTGACGGTAGATGGGGAAACACAACTAACACTCATCTTTATTAAATGTTGTTTCGGGTTTTCCCACGAGAATGCACGCCTGGTTGCGTCTATTATGGAGAGAGAGGCGGGGGGTCTCATCTCCATGTACAGTAGCCGAACCGAAGACACACAACAACAGACAGACAGCTCAGTGATTGAAACCATCATTCATTCACGTGTTTGTGCGACCATGTCGACCTGAACAATGGGGGATAATAATAAGAACGAGCCGCCTCGGGGGCCTGGAGGATACCGCAGGCGGAAGACAACCGCTGCTGCTGGAGCTGGACCGAGTCATGTGAGACAAGCCGGCGGCAGCAAGGCGCACAGAGCCGGGGAGAAACCACTGCCTCGCCCCGCTGGTGCTTCACAGCGCGTCTCAGGCGAGAGCGTAAAGGGGGGCGTAATAGCATAGGTCAGTGGCCAATCAGAGCACAAAACGGGAACCCGGAAACACAAACACGCGTCCCAAACAGGAGGTCTGCTTTTAGTCAGGCAGCCTTTTCCGTGAGAGCAGCCCACACCTGGAACAGTCTGCCAACACGGCTCAGGGAGTATCAAAGTTACATTTAATTTAAAACTAACTTAAAATCATGGTTGAGAGATGGTCAAGTGTGCAACCATTTTAACTGAGGGGTTGTGATGTATTGTAATGTATTTGAATGTATTTATTTGTATGTATTTTAGTGTATTGTAACCTATACTGATTCCTACTGTGTTTTAATTATTGTATTATGTTTTAATTATTGTAGTGCTCATGTCACCTGCCCCAGAGACTACAGTTGAAAATTAGCCAACTTGGCTAAACTGGCATATTTACAGTCAAATGTTCCTTAATATACACTGTCTCTATATTTTAAACCAATAAATACAAATATGATTAGGAAAACACCTTAGTCTTTAAAGGTGGAATATATAATGCTGTCAAACAGCAACCTCTAGGTAAAAGTATGCATCTTGGCATTGCTTTTCTTTTTGAGAGCTGATGTGTGGGTTGGAGTTGAGTGGGGATAGTGTAGGGTTGCTATCGCTGGACACAACTCAGGCTCTGCCAAGAGAAGTCTGGAGAAATGCACAGTATAATACGTTACTATATAATTATAATATGGTATATATACATTATATAATATATAGCTATATATACATTATATAATATATAGCTATATATAGAAATTATAATAATAATACAAATTAAAAATATATATATATGAACTATGAATTTCTCTGTGACCTCTGTTGGCAGAGCTCAAAACTCGTAAAACAGGAGGAAAAGATTTTCTGGAAATGTCAAATTGTGTAGAATTACAACCTAAAAGCAAATTTTGGTGGAATACATCTTAAACATGATATGAACAATACTGTCCTTAATCATGCAACATGCACGTTTTTTTGTTTTGTTTTCTTTATTCCCAGTGAATTGCTAGTAACCCCCCTTCTCCTTGCCTGCCCTCTACTTGCTACCGAGTGGGTTACTGATGAGTAACATGCTGAGTCAGTGGCCCACTCAGATTCCTGGCATCTGACCGCCAGCGTGACCCATAGCACTCACCCAACTGACCCATGTGCAGATACTAATCTACATGGGTCAGGGTTCAGTTCTATGGGGAAAGGAGAGGATGGGTAAGGGTGATACCATTACCAATGCAACTGCAACTGGCTCTTTCAAGATGTCTGTGTCAGCCCCTGGCCTCAGAGAAAGAATGCATAGCAAATGGAATGCAGTGTACAGTTTGATGCCAACATTTTGCAAGAAACTGTCAAGCAAGCCATCTGAACTGGGGCACTGAAAATGTACATATATCCTACGGACATGTATGTGGTCATTTTAGGCATTTATAAATGACAGTAATTAAGATACATCACTGCATTGCTGTATCTTGTGTTTTTATTGTTTTTTGACCAAAGACTGTGTGAACTGCCATTTGCCCAGAGGGTGTGCAACGACAAACGGCAGTTCCCCTTCAATTGTGAACCAATGTGCCATTTTGCTCATTCAGCTCTGCTGGAGAAGATGGTTCCGGAAGCAGAACCAACCGATGGGCTTTTCACCTTGCACACATTCAGTTCCCCTCATACTGACAGTAGACTGTTTTTTTGTGGGCTGCTAGCTGTTGTTAAAAACGCCTCCAGGCTGTTTTTAGCAGACCTGGGGTCAGCAGTTAATTTGTTAAATTGTTTGTGTCTTTCCTTCCCCATTACCTCTGTGGTTTTAAAATTGTGTAATTAATTCCAAGTAGCATATTCTAGCCTTCTCTTGTGTGTGTTTCCCCGGTTAGTGTAACCAAGGCTCCGTACGAAGTGCAAATATTACTAAACAGTCAATTTAGCCAGGACGGTTTTAGGGGATTGCATGTCATTGTTTGTACCTTTACAGAATATGCGTGTGTGTGTGTGTGTGTGTGTGTGTGTGTTCAAGTTCAAGTTCAAGTTCTTTAATAGTTGTCATACAGAAGTACAGAATACTTTCATACAAAATGCTTCTTACTGTTACGCTCCAGAGACTGTGCTAGACAAGATAGTATCAAATAACATAATAACATAATATAGCATGAATTTAGAAGAAGAAAATGAGGTCACAGTGTTCGGTATAGACATATGTACAATGTTCTGAGTTACCATATAATATACAATACACAATACTATGCAGTGTACTAATGTACAGTACTATCTAGTGCAAAGCAGAAATGGGATGAGGTACAATTTTAGGTACAATTTACAGTAAGGTGTACGAGTTGTAGTGCAATCCTTCATCCATAAATATAAAGTGTGGGGAGTGGGTGCTACAGTGTGTTTGTTTAAAGTGGGTGTGTGCTATAAAGTGTGTGGAGTGGGTGCTACAGTATGTTTGTTTAAAGTGAGTGTGTGCGTGTGGATGTGTGTGCTATGTGCGTTTGGTGGTTGTTGTTGTGTAGTGTTCATTCATTGTTCGTTTAGCAGCCTGATGGCCTGGGGATAGAAGCTACTTCTGAGTCTTTCTGTGCTCGCCTTGAGACTCCTGTATCGCTTGCCTGACCGCAGCAGTTCGAAGAGGCAGTTGTTCGGGTGACTGGAGTCTTTAATGATTCTCTTAGCCTTGCCCTTGCAACGCTTGTAGTAAATGTTCTGGAGGGTGGGGAGCCCCCCTCCAATTGTGCGTTCGGCTGAACGTGTCACTCTTTGTAGTCTGCTTTGGTCTTTTGCAGTGCTATTCCCAAACCAGGAGGTGATGTTGCCGGTCAAGATGCTCTCTATTGTACATGAGTAGAAGTTCTTAAGGATCTTCTGGCTGACTTGGAACTTCCTTAGGCGCCTGAGGAAGTAGAGGCGTTGTCGTGCCTTCTTCACCACACTGTTAATGTGTGTGGTCCATGTCAAGTCCTCGGATATGTAGGCTCCGAGGTACTTGAAGCTGTTGACTCTCTCAACCGGTGCCCCGTCGATGCTGAGGGGGCTGTAGTCCTTGACCCCCGACCTCCTGAAGTCCACAATCATCTCCTTTGTTTTGCTGACGTTCAGGGAGAGGCTGTTTTCCTGGCACCATCCCGCCAGGACCTTGACCTCTTCCAGGTAGGCCCTCTCGTCGTTGGCAGAGATCAGGCCCACCACCACTGTGTCGTCAGCAAATTTGACGATTGTATTGCTACTCCGCTGAGCCACACAGTCGTGTGTGTACAGGGAGTAGAGGAGGGGACTCAGAACACAGCCCTGGGGGGCCCCTATGTTGAGGGTGATGGATGAGGAGGTGCAGTTGCCTGCTCTCACCACCTGGGGTCTGCCAGTCAGGAAGTCCAAGACCCACTGGCAGAGGTCATAGCCCAAGCCCAGGTCCCTGAGCTTGGCTATGAGTATGGAGGGGACTATGGTATTGAATGCCGAGCTGTAGTCGATGAATAGCATTCTCACATAGTTCCCCTGCCTCTTGTCCAGGTGTGATGCTGCTGTGTGCAGCACATGGGATATGGCATCCTCCGTGGACCTGTTGGGGCGGTATGCAAATTGCAGGGGGTCCATGTTGATGGGGAGGGAGGAGCAGATGTAGCCCTTTACTAGCTTCTCAAAGCACTTCATGGCTATGGAGGTGAGAGCTACAGGGCGGTAGTCGTTGAGGCAAGCAGGCTTGGATTTTTTGGGTACAGGGATAATAGTGGACTTCTTCAGGCAGGTGGGGATGACAGCCTGTTCTAAGGACAGGTTAAATATGTCAGTGAATACTGGGGCCAGTTGGTCGGCACAGACTTTTAGGACGCGGCCGGGGATGCCGTCCGGACCTGCTGCCTTCCTGATATTCACTTTTTTAAAGGTCCGCCTCACCTCATGCTCTGTTACCCTGAACACTGCGCCTCCATCAGCAGCCGACCCCCCCCCCCCCCCCCCCCCCCTTGCCGAGGCTTGTGAGCTGGTGTTGTTATTACCAGCATCAAACCTCGCATAGAAGGTATTGAGGTCGTTTGCTAAGGAGATGTCACTGTTCAGTTTGAGGGAGGCGCCTTTGTAGTCTGTCATCGTTTTGAGCCCCTGCCACATAGCTCTAGAGTCAGCTTGTTCAAACTGGAGTTCAATTTTATCCCTGTAGCGCCGTTTGGCCTCTGACACTGTCCTCCTTACGTTGTGTCGCGCCACCTTGTGGTCATTCATGTTGCCTGCCACTAGGCCGTCATTGTATGCTTTGGTGCGCTCTCTCAGAGCTTCACGGACGGATTTGTCTACCCAGGGTTTTTGATTTGGGTAAACTTTCATTTTGGTAGTGTGTGTGTGTGTGTGTGTGTGTGTGTGTGTGTGTGTGTGTGTGTGTGTGTGTGTGTGTGTGTGTGTGTGTGTGTGTGTGTGTGTGTGTGTGTGTGTGTGTGTGTGTGTGTGTGTGTGTGTGTGTGTGTGTGTGTGTGTGTGTGTGTGTGTGTGTGTGTGTGTGTGTGTGTGTGTGTGTGTGTGTGTGTGTGTGTGTGTGTGTGTGTGTGTGTGTGTGTGTGTGTGTGTGTGTGTGTGTGTGTGTGTGTGTGTGTGTGTGTGAGCTTGGCTCAGTGTTATAGATAGTAGCACAGCTTTCTTTGAGCTGCAGAGTGCAGAGAGTAGTCTACTGTGTGTCAGTGTCCTGCACTTTGTAGCCAGTAAGTATTATGGTGCACCGTTAAAAGTCCTTGTACAGTGTGCTCGACCTCCTGAGTTGTGTGCTGACGCTAAACATCAGAGATGTTAACTGTTCGCTTACTAGTATTAGCCTATTTTGCCACTACAGTGCACCCTTCACCACTCACCACTGTGACCTTCATAACCTGGTGGACTGGACATCTCTTCACACCAGAAGGCTTCTTCACTGGCTTCAAGTCGTCATCTACTGTATAAAACCATACTTTGTAAAACACCTCTCTACCTCTCCTCCCTTCTGCACATCTCCACTTCTGATTACAACCTAAGGTCCAGCAACTTCATCAAACTCACCATCCCCAAAGCCTTCACGGTTTCCGGCCGCAACACCTTCCGTTTTGCTGCTGCATCTGACTGGAACACCTTACAAAACACCCTTAAACTCACTGCCCTCACATCGCTCACTGCTTTTAAACTAAATCTGCAACAGATCATCACTCCCCTCTTCTCTTTTTCTCCCTTATTTATTGTAATTGTCCTTGTATACTATTGCTACTGTCATTTTGTATTTTATTTAGTATTATTATAATTATAACATAGTTTTTGTTGTATCTGCAATCATCCGGGTTCAACATTATCACATTATATTTTAACTTTATATATCCCATCATATTATCTCACAATTTACTTTCTGCTATCAAGTGTGCTACATGCTCACACCCTTTGCCTCAAGCAGCCACATATTCACAAAAGCTTTCAGTTTGTCATTAACAATAGGAGCCTATAATCTATGCTCACTCCAGAGTCTGCTTTTCTCAGCATCTCAAACAATTGTAAAGGCCTATGGGATAATCATAATAATCTCCAATCGTAAGAAAAAGGTAACACAGTACTATGAGTAGGGGAGAACGGGGATGGTTGTCACACAGGTAGGTTGTCACATTCATTATATTTCGCTACCAAGGCGCTTTCTCCAATATTTTGGTATGGAAATGTCCAGAATTGGGATCAGAGCTCACCCTACATAGTCTTCTTTGGAGTAAGACAGCTGAACTTTAGGTGAGAGGACTTTTTGTGTTTTTCATTGTAAATATTCAGCTCCTCAGTATTTTTCTTCTAGGCTTTTACACAATTGGTTTATAATGAAACAATTGTTACCCTTAAAAAGATTGAAGGGAAAGCTATAGTTTAGATTGTTGTTGGCTAACTAACACATTTTTAGATGGTTGTTAGCCTTGATACTAGCAAGACATTCCAGTTAGGGTTGGTCGTCACATTTTCTTTGGGGTTGGTTGTCACATGTGACAAGCACATGACAGTGCTTTAATGAGCACAACATGGACCGTTTCTTCACCAACTTGGAGGTGATGGATGAGCTGAGGACAGACCGAGCAGAGCCCAATGCACCCCAGCCCACCTACCAAGCCTAGTACATCCCAGCCTAGACTACCTACCAAGCCTAGTACATCCCAGCCTAGACCATCTGCCAAGCCTAGTACATCCAAGCCTAGACCACCTGCCAAGCCTAGTACATCCCAGCCTAGACCACCTGCCAAGCCTAGTACGTCCCAGTGTACTCCACCCCAGCTGGAAAAGGCAGCCAGCAAGAAGAAGAAACAGAAAAGAAAGAGACAGGAGGAGTCTTCATCAAATGAAGATGATTGTTTTTGTTTGGTTTGTATGGAAATGTTCTCCAACAGCTGTTCAGGGGAGGTATGGGAGAAGCGTTGGATGTGCAACCAGTTGTCACACAAGCTCTGCTTAGTTGGAGTGCCCAGTCCCTACATTTGCCATCACTGTAACTCAGATAGTTAATGAGTGTAGCCTAGTTGTGTTGGCTATTATTGTTAGGCCTATTTATTTTGTTCTTATTTTGTTATATAGGATGGCCTAAAGATGTCTTTCCTGTTTATGTTCATGTTAAGATGCATTAAGTTATGTATTTGTCAACTTGTCAATGCAATTCAACTTTCAAATTTAGTTCTTCCTTCTTGTCTTCTTTTTAAGATTTTTGCCATTAAAACACATAGTGACGGGGAGCTCCAGTAGCTCACCACGTACCGCGAGTGCTATTTCAGCGCCGTGGACAACCGCGCTCGCGCGGATCTGGGGCTGAGCGCGTTCGAATCCCGGACGGCAGCCGTGCCTTTCCCAGAGTGTCTTTCCCCCCATCTGAACCCTTTCAGCCTGCTTCTGTCGGTCGAACTTGACCAAGTATGAATGCGACGAAAAAGCGATAAACGCTAAAAAGAACCAGCTGACTGGTCAAAGTTTAAAAAAAAAACACACACATAGTGACAACCAACCCCATAGTGTGTGATTGACAACCATCCCTGTGATGGGGTTTGTTGTCACAATGTGTCAGAGTGTCTTTGATAGGTAACTAATGTCCTCTTTGTTACAATATGTTGGAAAATGAGAGGGATACACATTTCAAGCCAACATCTTAAGCTTCAATTTAATGTAGGAATTACTATTGAAAGATGTTTTGATGATGAGCAATTCACACTAGAGTAAAACGTGTGACAACCATCCCTGTTCTCCCCTACATTTTCAATTAGTCACTTTTCACTTTCAATTAGTCTTTCCATCTCTGCTGTTATCATAGTAATACTCACAATATTCTTGTTTACTTGTGCATACAGGGATATTGTGATCAGGATACAGAGATTACACTTTATCTAAGTCTAAGACCTTAACTGGGATATGAGGAGGTATTGTACAAGAGTACTGTGTGCATCATATAAACATTGTCACTGACTGACACGGATGCGTCTTTTAGTGCTTGGTTTCTCTTACCCAGCAAGTCTTATTATTTTTACTAGCCTAGCTGTTGGCCGAAAATAACTCTCCTAGAGTTTTAAGCTACTGTAGGCTAGTGGTCCGTATCCACTTCCATTAATTTGTGCTGAGCTAGGCTAGCTAGCAGCCAAGTTTCAAGTTTCTTTAATAGTTGTCATACAGAAGTACAGAATACTTTCATACAAAATGCTTCTTACTGTTACGCTCCAGAGACTGTGCTAGACAAGATAGTATCAAATAACATAGTATAGCATGTAATTTTAGAAGAAGAAAATGAGGTCACAGTGTTCGGTATAGACATATGTACAATGTTCTGAGTTACCATATAATATACAATACTATGCAGTGTACTAATGTACAGTACTATATAGTGCAAAGCAGAAATGGGATGAGGTACAATTTAGGTACAATTTACAGTAAGGTGTACGAGTTGTAGTGCAATCCTTCATCAATAAATATAAAGTGTGGATAGTTTTCTACTGAACGTACAGAGAGGAAATTGATATCTACTGTATCTTCTTGTCTGACTCTGGATAAGACAGTAAGCGCATTTCCCATAATGATGGCGCGCCCTTTAAGTAGAAATGATTCCATACTGATGTATCCTTTAGATCAGTGGTTCTCAACTGGTCTAGCCTCGGGACCCAACATTTTCCTTAGTCATTAAGTCGCGACCAACATTTTTTAACCACTATGATTTATTTCAAAAAATTTGTTTTGCAGTAATACACAATCTTTCATGCACTGTTAAAAACACGAAATAAACACAAAAAAGTGCAACAAAAGTGCAACTAGGGCTAAAAACCCAATGAAATAAAATAATAAATAAATAATATATGCTTCTTAGCAGATTTCTTAGCTTAACATAACAGACCTATGTTTGGGGGGAACTAATGGGATAACTGGGGTTGCAACAAAAGTGCAACTAGGGCTAAAAACACAATGAAATAAAATAATAATAAATAATATGCTTCTTAGCAGACTTCTTAGCTTAACATAACAGACCTAAGTTTGGGGGAACTAATGGGATAACTGGGGTTGCAACAAAAGTGCAACTAGGGCTAAAAACACAATGAAATAAAATAATAATAATAATAATAATAATAATAATAAATATATTCTTCTTAGCAGACTTCTTAGCTTAAACATCCCAGGGAACTAATGGGATAACTGGGGATGTTGTTTGCTCCTGACAAGAGTCTCAAAGTCTGGGGTGATGGTAGACAAAGCAACTCTGAGGTCATGCTCAATGTCCAATCTGTTCCTCTGCTTTGTCTTCAGCTGGACCAGAGCTGAGAAGCCACTTTCACAAAGATAGCTAGTGCAAAAAAAAATTATATATAAAAAAATGAATACAAATTTACAGTTTTTTTTATTTACATTTTTTTATACACACACACTCAAAATGGCCCCCCGACCCACTTTTGGGTCGCGACCCACCAGTTGAGAAACACTTCTTTAGATGTGTGCTAGACTTACCTGACCGGTAAAGGGAGACCTTACTGTATATGGCCTCTCAACTCTAGATGACCTACTATCTATTGTTCTTTCTGTCCACATATATTGCTTTATGGTCATGCTTTACAACTTTATCACAGGAATCTCTGAGAAGATTCAGGTGGGTGTCTGATCACTCACTCACTGCTCCCACAATAATGTAGTCTAATCATGGCATTCTATAAACGCAGCTGTGCAAATATTAACTTTTCTTTATTTTAATATATACAGCTCAGTTAGCGCTCATCCATTACCATATAATGTTACTGAGGTACGATTGAGCTTAAAGGGGAAGCCACCCACACGTCACCAAGTCATGTGTTGGCCCCAGGACAGTTCAGAACACCACCCACACGTCACCAAGTCATGTGTTGGCCCCAGGACAGTTCAGAACACCATTGTAACTGAGGGGTACAATTCCCTGACTGTATTAATCAAGTATGGTATCATTAAACCACTACCGTCTTATGTACATTATACTGGCCATACCGTACACAAGTATATGATGATGAACACTTCCCCACAATGAATCGGTTCTACACAAAGTTGTCTTTAAGTATTTATTACAGCAAAAGGTACATAATATACTTCTCTATTTTACTTTGGATGCGCTTATAAGGCAAAGGAATGTGCGTAGGCAAATCAATAATGAATGTCCATTCTCTGGTTACGCAGGAGGTAATTATACAACCTGAATCTTAGGGATTATATCTAGGGGATACTGGTAGGGGGTTCCACCGGTTGTAAGCCAGCAGGGGGAGGCAATGCTCTAATGCAAAGTCTGGGTCAGCGGGGACTCAATAGGCTCCCGGAGGCGGTATATTACTCCCTGCTCGGCAGACGAAAGGCAGCGACTGTAATCCCAGTATGCGCGCAGCACAGGTGGAAGCCGGTCAGCCTCTCCAATAGAGACGGGCTCGAGTGCTGCTCCTCACGGGCAGGTCCCACAGCAGTGGGTGTAGACGATTCTTCTCCGCTCCAACAGCATGGTCAAAGCAATAATAATAATCCTCCAGCCGGAAAGGGGCTCCGCATTCACCGGTGCAGATCCTCCGGTGCGCGGTACTCCACACCAACCAAGTTGAACTTGACGTTACTCAACCAAGCTCTGATACTCCACTATCCTATTCGCACGCGGCTATAAGTGCTCTATTTAGACACACAATTGCTCACTTCACTTGATCTTTGACTCGTAATGAAGGCTTACTAGTAAGGAGCGAACGATACGTTGAACAAACGTATTAGGATAAAACAAGACTCTATTCTGGGGCAATACGGGCCCACTTCACCGCACGTTGCATAGTGGGTGAGGCTTCACTTGGGTAACTCGAACTCGAACTGAACTGCGGACTGAACTACTTCTGTATTCACCTGCGCCATATTTATATGTTGGGGGAACAAACTAGTACCAGCCTTATTCCTGTCTCGTAGTCCTGGGCAGAACCGGGCATGTTGAGACAAGCCTTGACGGTAGCTTTGAACTCGACTCTGGGGGTAAGACACTGGCGCTGGTGGCACGCCATCCAATAAGAGAACGAAATATTATGGTCTGTAGTAGGTTAAAGGGATATTCCGTGTATATGTACAAAGAATACACAAGGGATATCAAACGATATACAAATATTATGCAATATATATCAATCAATAAATACATATATTCGGTTTAATCTGACCCTTTGTAACAGCCGCCCCCTAATTAGTCCCACCTAATTAGCTAAGCAGAGACAGATTAACCGCACTGTCCACTACTCAATGTCCGTTGTGAGGGTAGGCAGTTCACAAAGTCAGGGGTCATGGTCGTCATTAAGCGAGTCGGGGAGCCTTGGCGACTCTATCAGCCTCGCCACGGGTCGGTTGTATGTCCGCCCTTGGCCGAGCACTTCTGCCACTCTGACCTTTCCGTCGGCACCAGTGGTCACTTTGCTTACGCGGCCGGCCGGCCACGCAGCTCGGGGTAGTGACTGGTCTATGGTCATGACGACTGGACGGGATGAAGGGGGGCTTAGGAGGAAGCGGGCCTGAGACTGCTTTGATCTGTGCTTGGCTGTGCCTCCTCCTCCTCCGTCTGTTTCTCTTGTTTGCTCTGTACCCCGTCTGAGGAGGGGCCGGTCCCGGCCGCCCCGTCAAGGAGTCGCTTGGGGTGCTGGGTTCGAGGTCAGCTACGTCTGAAGCGCAGCTGAGGGGGGTGGAGTTCCGAACTCCCTCTGGTGCCCACGGTTCTCTCACGGGCCTCTCGCTTAATGTCAGTAGCCTCTGCTGTACGAGGGAGTGGCCGGTGTCGCTCGCCTTTGTGTGTAGGCAGCGTGTAGACGTGGGTTGACTGTCAAGTCCGTAGAGGGGGCCCTGGAGCGTCCATCCCAGTCAGGTCTGAACCGCGACTGGGCATCCTTTGGGTCCGGTGTGGGCCGCCTCAATTGGGAGAATGAGGTCCGCGTGGTCGGAGCCGATGAGCAGGGTCGGTGTGGCGCCGTCGATAAGCGGTATAGGTAGTTGACGTAGGTGCACATACTTAGCCATCAGCTGTGGGATGGGGTAGGTGTACTGAGACAGGCCTATGTCGTGGCTGGTGAAGACGTTGGTTATACTATACTGCTTCTCGGCTGGTCCACCGCTGCTATCTTGAAGGAGACCTTTTCACCTTTTATGGTCTTCTGGTCCCTTCTGATGGTGCGTATGGTCATGGTATCTTTGACACCCCGCAGGCCCAACTGGGCTGCTGCGGAAGCGAGGAGGAGAGTCTTTTCAGACCCATCGTCCAGGACGGCGTAAGTGTCCAGGACCTTGTCCTCGTAGCTCAGGAGCACTCTGACCACTTTGAGGAGCACTCGGGGGGTCCCGCTCTGCTGGTCAATGTGGAGCACTCCTGTTGGTCGGTTGCCTTGGATCTTCTGGTGGGCTTCGCACCGTGCTGCGCGGTAAGCGGCGCCCGCCTGGGCCGCCTCACGCCACTGGTCAACTTGGACGGGGTTCAGTGTCTTATATTCGGCGCACTGTGCCAGCCAGTGTCCGCCGTCGCAGTAGGTACAGTAGGGAGCGGTCTGGTGGCTCTTCGGTACTGGTGCCACCGCCTCAGCATGGTACATTACCGCGACGGGCCCACTCTGTTGTCCTGGCTGACGCCTGTTGATGTCATGCAGGACCTCCAAGTGGGTGCCACCGCACCTGCTGCACTTCTTCTTCAAGCGGCACTCAGCTGCTAGGTGGCTGCGCGCGCAGCGGAAGCAGCGGCGGTGGTCCTTGATCCACTGACTCACCTCGTCCGTGGTCAGCTTCCCGAAAGTGTCGCATTGGTACAGCCGATATTCTCCCTCACAGTACTGGCACTCAATCTTCCACTGGTCCTCTTTCGTCGAGGGGGTGTTGTGGTTCCTGTGCTGTGGTACTGATTCGGCTTGGTGCATAACGGTCACCAACCGGCGGTTATCTGTTGATCCCCGAGGTCCGAGTCTTGGGCTTGGTCCACTCCATACGAACGTGTCGAGTCGTAGGCTACTGACCTCCCTGGCGAGGAACTCAGATAGGTCTAGGAGGGATGCCTCTGGACCGTTGGGGTCGCGGTGGTCTCTCTGCCGCCGAAAGCGCTCTTGTCGGGCGGGAGGGAGCTTCTCTAGTATCCTCTCTACATTAGAGTTAGCGTACAGTTCATAGATCCCCTTTTCCTTTTGGGACCCCAGCATCCCTACCAGGGACTGTACCTTGATAGAGAGGTCATCTAATGCTCTGTTGTCTCTGGCTGGGGGGAGACGGTCAATGTCTCTTATCTCCTGTATCACATAGTCCCATATGCGTCCATAACGTTGGTCGAGGGCTACTAGAGCCGCGGTGTATGGGGTAGTAGAGCTGGAATATGCCAGCGCTATATTGTACGCTCTGGGCACCTTCAGGTGCTTGAGTAGGAGAGCATACTTGTACGGTTCATCTGGTACGTCGGACAGCATAGTCTCTAAGCACATTCGTAGCTCTGTGTACTGTGCTCTGTTCTCATGTGTGAAGTCCGGGAACGTCGGTGTGCCAAGGTACGATGCCATGGATGACTGGCACATCAGTGAGCGTTGGGGGAGAGGCCTCCTGGGCGAGTCTCCCCGTGCGTGTCGTCTTGGGCTGGTACTTGGTGGGTACCGAAGGTCGGGTACCCAGGTGCTGTTCCTCTGGGCTGGCGGTGCGTCAAACTCACCCGTGAGTTGAGTCGGGGGTTTGTAGCGCAGGGCCTCGGGGCTGACTTCTGGGCTGTACTGGGCCTCCTGGTCCAGAGTACGTTGCTGCTGGTCGGGGCTGTACTGGGCCTCCTGGTCCAGAGTACGTTGCTGCTGGTCGGCTTGACATTCCTCCTCTTCCTCCTCCTCTTCCTCTGCTAGGACCTGGAGTCTTCTGTTCAGTCTCTCGTGGTCCGGTTCTTCCCTGTCGCTGGGTCTCGTATGGACCGGCCGGGGAGGGGGTTCGGAGACGTGGACAGGATCCTCCTGTTGGCGGGGTCCCGGGTCGCTTGGTCGGGTAGGGGAATGTGTCCTAGACCCTTGTCGTGACGATCTCCGGGAGCTCCGTGCGGAGAGAGGGGGTGTCGCCATGGTGATCAATTTGTCCATCAGCTGCGCCTGCAGCCGGTCGCGCTCTGCCTCGCGCTGGGCATGGGCGGCTTCGCGCACTGCTTCGCGCTGGGCATTGGCGGCGTCGCGCTGCGCATTGGCGCTGGCATGGGCGGCGTCGCGCTGTGCATTGGCGGCGGCGCACTGTGCATCGGCGCGGCTTCTCTCAATGTTCTCTTCCGTCTGAAGGCGTCTGGTCTCCAGTCTTATGCGGTCGTCTTCACTCCTTTGTTGCGCCTGGAAGCGCTCTCGCTCGGTTGCAGAATGTTCGCGTTCACGGAGGGCTTGCGCTTGGAGTTGCGCGTGAAGGCGCTCTCGTTCGTCTGCAGCTTGTTCGCGCTCGCTCGTCTGTTGCGCTTGGAGTCGATCGCGTTCACCCTGAAGTCGATCGCGTTCGGTAGAGGCTGCCAGGGTGGCGATGAGTGCCTGTGCCAGCATCTTGTCCGCCTCGCTGGGGGAAGACGCCGGTCGGGGCGATCGGCTCCCGGCAGTACTCGTTGGAGATCCGTTCTCCTGTCGCGTACCGAGGAGATCCATCTCCTGGGTGCGCGTCTCTTCTTGTGGTGGGTCGGGTTCCGTCCCGGGAGGGCTTTCTTTATCCTGGAGCTCTCCGGGGACTACCTCGTCGACGTTGGCGGGGGGTAAAGTCATGTCAGGTCCCTCCTGGTCCCCACCGTGAGCTTGGTCAGTTACGTTAGAACCCACTAGGGTCTCTACTGGCGGGGTAGCCTGGTCGTTAGGGTTTGGCATACTTTTACTATCCGCTTTAGTTATTTTATCCGCATTTAACTTCCCTTTAAAGCTAGGTATTGGACTGACAGTGTATGCCTCTAGATAGGGAGGTGGCTGCCGTCTGCGCTGCGGGCGTTCTAGCTCGGAAGAACCGTTTGTGGAGTGTTCATCATCGGCCATGTCAATATTAATATTATATTAATATTACGCTAATTCTTATCCGGGGCTCGAAGGACCAATTTTAACTGAGGGGTACAATTCCCTGACTGTATTAATCAAGTATGGTATCATTAAACCACTACCGTCTTATGTACATTATACTGGCCATACCGTACACAAGTATATGATGATGAACACTTCCCCACAATGAATCGGTTCTACACAAAGTTGTCTTTAAGTATTTATTACAGCAAAAGGTACATAATATACTTCTCTATTTTACTTTGGATGCGCTTATAAGGCAAAGGAATGTGCGTAGGCAAATCAATAATGAATGTCCATTCTCTGGTTACGCAGGAGGTAATTATACAACCTGAATCTTAGGGATTATATCTAGGGGATACTGGTAGGGGGTTCCACCGGTTGTAAGCCAGCAGGGGGAGGCAATGCTCTAATGCAAAGTCTGGGTCAGCGGGGACTCAATAGGCTCCCGGAGGCGGTATATTACTCCCTGCTCGGCAGACGAAAGGCAGCGACTGTAATCCCAGTATGCGCGCAGCACAGGTGGAAGCCGGTCAGCCTCTCCAATAGAGATGGGCTCGAGTGCTGCTCCTCACGGGCAGGTCCCACAGCAGTGGGTGTAGACGATTCTTCTCCGCTCCAACAGCATGGTCAAAGCAATAATAATAATCCTCCAGCCGGAAAGGGGCTCCGCATTCACCGGTGCAGATCCTCCGGTGCGCGGTACTCCACACCAACCAAGTTGAACTTGACGTTACTCAACCAAGCTCTGATACTCCACTATCCTATTCGCACGCGGCTATAAGTGCTCTATTTAGACACACAATTGCTCACTTCACTTGGTCTTTGACTCGTAATGAAGGCTTACTAGTAAGGAGCGAACGATACGTTGAACAAACGTATTAGGATAAAACAAGACTCTATTCTGGGGCAATACGGGCCCACTTCACCGCACGTTGCATAGTGGGTGAGGCTTCACTTGGGTAACTCGAACTCGAACTGAACTGTGGACTGAACTACTTCTGTATTCACCTGCGCCATATTTATATGTTGGGGGAACAAACTAGTACCAGCCTTATTCCTGTCTCATAGTCCTGGGCAGAACCGGGCATGTTGAGACAAGCCTTAACGGTAGCTTTGAACTCGACTCTGGGGGTAAGACACTGGCGCTGGTGGCACGCCATCCAATAAGAGAACGAAATATTATGGTCTGTAGTAGGTTAAAGGGATATTCCGTGTATATGTACAAAGAATACACAAGGGATATCAAACGATATACAAATATTATGCAATATATATCAATCAATAAATACATATATTCGGTTTAATCTGACCCTTTGTAACAACCACCCACACGTCACCAAGTCATGTGTTGGCCCCAGGACAGTTCAGAACACCACCCACACGTCACCAAGTCATCTGTTGGCCCCAGGACAGTTCAGAACACCACCCACACGTCACCAAGTCATGTGTTGGCCCCAGGACAGGTCAGAACACCACCCACACGTCACCAAGTCATGTGTTGGCCCCAGGACAGTTCAGAACACCACCCACACGTCACCAAGTCATGTGTTGGCCCCAGGACAGTTCAGAACACCACCCACACGTCACCAAGTCATGTGTTGGCCCCAGGGCAGTTCAGAACACCACCCACACATCACCAAGTCATGTGTTGGCCCCAGGACAGTTCAGAACACCACCCACACGTCACCAAGACATCTGTTGGCCCCAGGACAGTTCAGAACACCACCCACACGTCACCAAGTCATGTGTTGGCCCCAGGACAGTTCAGAACACCACCCACACGTCACCAAGTCATGTGTTGGCCCCAGGACAGTTCAGTCAGTATTTGTAAACATGCACACAAACAGGACACTGACTTTGATGTTTGCATGGGTTTTTACACTCAGATTAAAGGTGCTATAGATAACATTTTATCTAAATAATAATAATCATCATCCACAGAGCTTTTAGAAAGGTGTGGAATAAAAGTATTGCCCCCCCCCCCCCCCCAAATATATTAATACATTTATTTTAAAAAGATGTGGGGGTTCAAAATGTATGATATTGTTTACATGTTGCAGCCTGCAGGCATGTATCCTTTCCCTACGTCCAATGTCCTCACCTGATTGGATAAATTACATGCTGGTGCTCTAGTGTGACATCTAGTGGTTATTCATAGCACCTTTAAGTTTATATTCTGGTTCAGACTTGTTAGCTATAATAATATGTATATGAGACATTTGAATGTTTTCTAGCTATAGGAGAATGTGATGCATGTTGACTGCTCTGGGGCACAGGAATAACGAAGTCGGACAGGGCCAGGTGGAACATGAACACCGTGCTGGTGTTCCACGGGCGCATCTTTCTGATGATCATCCACAGAGCCACTGAGTTCAGCACCAAGCCAACCACAAACACAAAGCCATAGGACACAGGCAGCTGTCACCAAGACTCCTCATGTCTTGGTGACAGCGTGTGATGGTATGGTGTTTGTGTATGGAGTCCAGTGTGGGGAGTTTGCAGTTGATAATTTTGGATGCCCTTTTTATGACCCTGTCCAGTCTATGTAGTGTGTGTTTGGGTGTGTTGCCGTACCATTCAGTGATGGATAAAGACAGAATGTTTTGGATTATGGCTGTGTAGAATTGGACCATTAAATTCTTCCTGACCTTGTATTTCCTGAGTTGTCTGAGGTGAAATAGTCTCTGATTAGCTGTTTTGAGTAGATGTGTGGTGTGATGGTCCCAGCTCAGTTTATTGTTGATGTCCCTGCTGCAGGTGCCGGCCTCCACTCGCAGGTGGATTACCGACTTCCTGTCCAACAGGTCTCAGCGGGTGAGGCTGGGGAAGAGCATTTCCAGCTCTAGGTCCACCAGCACCGGTGCCCCGCAGGGCTGCGTCCTGTCCCCACTACTGTTCTCCCTGTGAGGTTTCTCTATGACAACACATGAAACACAAATTCACTCATAATTCATAATTATTATTAATTTACTTAATTTAATTTAATTTATTTGAGTCATCTAAGCACTGCCTGTGCAGATTTGCCTCAGCCACCCACGAACGCGGGTTGAATGATTGACAACCTTCAAATCCAATCAGAGATTGCTGCATTGCACACAGTCAAAACAGTCCAGCTGCAGTTCCGTAGGTTAGGTTTAGCTGGGGCCAATCTCAAGTTTCTCAAGTTTCTTTATTAGTTGTCATACAGAAGTACAGAATACTTTTATACAAAATGTAACAGAAAGAAGCATTTTGTATAAAAGTAGCCTGTACTTCTGTATGACAACTAATAAAGAAACTTGAGAAACTTGAGATTGGCCCCAGCTAAACCTAACCTACGGAACTGCAGCTGGACTGTTTTGACTGTGTGCAAGGCAGCATTGAAAGAGCAAGCTAGTAGTTTAGTAAGCTGTACAGCTGTAACAACACAGTAGGCTAAATTAAACTTTGCGCCAACATTAGGACCAAAGTATAAACCAGCAACTGAGCAACATGAAGAAGTGGACTTATGCATCTGGATCAGAAAAAAAGTTGTGGATGAAAAAGTAAGTACAGTGTTTGTAAAAGCTTGTATGCTAACAGTAGCTAGCCAATTTGTTAGCTACCTTTTAGCTTAGCCTACATCACAATGATGATCACCAAGCTAACTTACTGTACACAGTAGGGCTGGGCAATTAATCAAAACAGAATCACGATATCGATTCATAGACCTATGCAATCTCATTTCTAAGTTATGACGATTTTTCTTTTATTAAAAAAAAGGTTATAATTTTTATTTTTTTTAAAAAAAAATTAAGCTTTTTAAATGATTTTATCTGGGTTGAACATGATTTGTGGAACTCCCTCTGGTGTTGTGGTCGTGGTATTCACTGACCTTTGGTAAGTATTTCAACATGCACATGGGTATCTTAGTGGTGTAGTGTATCTTGTAGACCAGGCCCATTGCAAGTTGCTGTACTCTGTCGTCTACTCTAAGCCATCCTAGGTTGTCAAAGTGGGCAGGGGTGAGGTGGGTTTTAGGAGTAAGGTCAAGCAGTAGTGAAAACAACACAAGCAGTGTAAACAAATAGGTCAATATAATTTACTATCTAACTAACTGAAATATATTTTCACAGTATTCACAGTGTCACATAAGGTGCAGTATGCATAAGGTAGTGTTATAATTTACTATCTAACTAACTGAAATATACATTATTCATTATTCACAGTATCACAGTATCCACATAAGGTGCAGTATGCATAAGGTAGTGTTATTGTCCTACTTGGGTTCCTATTAGTTCTAGGTCGATGTCTGGCAGCAGTCGCTGCCCACTGTTGTGGAGCCTGATGGCCACTGGTATGAAGGACTGTCCGAGGCGGTTAGTTGAGTGTCGGGGGGTATGAGTCTGTGGCTTCCTTGTCACCTTCACCTAATATGTTTTGATCTGGTCAGGTGCGCTGTCACCTAGGCTTGGGCGGTATCACTATTTTCATACCGTTATACCTTGATTACACAATACCCCGGTGTACGGTATTGAACGGTATGACTTTCATTTTCATCAGCGGGGGGGGGGCAACCCGTGTTACCAAGTAAACAAATCGCGGAGATGGCCAGTTAGCCCGCAGCATCCGAGTGCTACTATCATTAGCTCTCAGAATGGTAGCCACTAGACAGAAGCCTGCAGCATCCTAGTAATACTAACGTTAACTCTCAGAATGGTAGCCAGGAGCCCCGCAGCACCCTAGTACTAGTAACGTTAGTATTGTGTATTCAAAAACGCACCGGACTGTGACGTGACGTTTTACCGTTTATTTGCTTGCTCCACCAGTCCACAACAACACACACTCTAACTTACCACAACGCTTTACGGTATTTTCACAGCACTGTCGCAACATTACCGTAAAGCGTGACCACCGTTGTGATACACATACACAACAGTTAGCTCTCAGAACAGCCAGTTAGCCCGCAGCACCAGGCAGCAACGGTAAGCGTGTCTCGACTCTCATTTAATTTCCAGTGAAGCAGGGTTTCCCCTCCTCCTCCTGTGTATAGACAACCAGCTCTGCGGCTCGCTGCCTCGCTCCACTAGTGGCTCGAGGACTGGTCTCGCCCTCTGCTGGCGCGTGTGTGCAGTGCACTACAACCAACCACTGTTAAAACTCCGTTTCACTGTAATATAAACTGAAATGGATCTGTGATTTTGACGGTATTGATTTTCAATATTGTCGGTATCTCTAAATACCCTGGTATACCGTAATACCGTCATACCGCCCATGCCTACTGTCACCTAATATGTTTTGATCTGATCAGGTGCGCTGTCACCTAGTATGTTTTGATCTGGTCAGGTGCTCTGTCACCTAATATGATTTCATCTGGTCAGGTGCACTGTCACCTAATATGATTTCATCTGGTCAGGTGCGCTGTCACCTAATATGATTTCATCTGGTCAGGTGCGCTGTCACCTAATATGTTTTCATCTGGTCAGGTGCGCTGTCACCTAATGTTAATATGTTTTCATCTGTGTCCACTGACCACTGACACAATGGGGGATGTTTTAAAAATATAATTTTATATATAATATAATATAATAATTTGTGCTTCACCTAAAAATTTGGTCAGCAGCCTCCACTGGTACACCAACAGCTGTACCTCTCTCCACCCCTCGTCAAACTCCTGAAATTCGCTGATGACACCACCCTGGTGGGTCTCATCTCCAGGGGGGACGAGTCGGCCTACAGGAGGGAGATCTAGAGGCTGCAGAGCTGGTGCAGCTGCAACAACCTGGAGCTCAATGCTCAAAAGACAGGGGAGATGGTAGTGGACTTCAGGAGGAAAGCAGCCCTGCCCCCTCCCATCATACTGGGAGGCACCCAGTTGGCCTCCGTGGAGTCATGCCGATTCCTTGGCATGACCATCTCCCGGGACTTGAAATGGGAGCTTAACATCACGGGCCTGCTCAAAAAGGCCCAGGGGAGGATGTTCTTCCTCCGGCAGTTGAATAAATACAAACTGCCGAGGACCATGATGGCCCAATTTTACACGGCCATCATTGAGTCCATCCTCACCCACTCCATCATCTCCTGGTTCCCCGCTGCAGCGGCAAAAGATCTCGCCAAGCTGCAGCGGGTGATTCGCTCCGCGGAGAGGGTGATCGGCTGTCCCCTGCCCTCCCTCCAGGGCGCTGAAGAGGGCGAGGAAGATCATGGCCGACCCCTCCCACCCCGGACACAGCCTCTTCACCCTGCTCCCCTCTGGGAGAAGGCTGCGGATCACAAAGGCTGTGAAAGCTCGTCACAGACTGAGCTTCTTCCCCTCAGCCGCCAGGCTGATCAATGCCTCAGGCCCCCCCCCCCCCCCCCATCTGCCCCCAAGTGACACTGGCACAATGACACTGCACTGCACTATAGTTTTTACTGGAACTCTGCACTTTACACTTTATATATGTATTTAAATGATTAATCCTCCACTGCACTGTTTTTGTCTGTGTTGGTGTTGTTGTTACTGTGAAAAAAATATATGAAAAATGCATACACTGTAATACCGCAACAATTATCAATGTGTTTTAAAACTTTTTACACAAATGGCTTAATAAAGGAATCTGAATCTGAATCTGAATGTGTGTTCCTAGGAATTTGAATGTGTCTGTGGCAGAAATGGGTTGGTTGTTAATGAGCATGGGTGTTTTAGATGGTATGTTTTTCCTGACGTCAATGATTATTTCGTGTGTATAGCTTTCATTAAGTATGAGATTATGTGCACTGCACCACGTTAATTCAGGGGTGCAGTCGTGCACAGTGCACACACGCGGTTACATGCCGTGTTATTAGATCACTGAGGCAGAACTAAGTACGCGCGATCGCGCACGGATGTGTACTCGCGTGTACGCGCAGTCGCGCACACAAAAATGCGCTGTATCCATGAATGAATGAATGAAAACTTTATTTAACAGATTGCAGAATGGGTACAATACAGTACGGCTCAATTCGTTGTGAATAAGTACCCGGCCAGCGGCCACCGTTTTACATAACAAAAAGCGCAGGTAGACTAGGTGTCTGGGTGTTGGCTATCTGAATGCATCTCCCCCTTCATTCTGTGTGACGGCAGTGGAGGTGAATACTAATATGGCTCGGAATTCGTGATGGGGGTCTACCTGCTTATGATTGAATCAAGCGTCTGCCGTGCTGCGCGCCAGCTTTCCAATTGCTCTCGCACGCACACATTCACACAAATAGAGAGCAAGAAGAGCGTGTATGATAGAAAGGTTGCACTTGCGTATATGCGCTTGTGTGTGTGTGTGTGTGTGCGCGTGTGTGTGTGCGTGCGTGTGTGTGTATAACTGCGCGCGCGAGTGGGTGTGAGCGCACCACAAGGTTCATCACCAAACCTCCCTTGCTGTGCACTAGGAGTCATGCACACACAAACTTCAAGTAAACACAAGTTGTCTGATTATTTTAAGTTTGCTTTTGTGTTTGTGTGTAAAACAATTTCTTTAATTGAATTAACTTAAACTAAAAGTAAATACAAACTAAATTAACAATGTAACTTACATTGTTAATTTAGTTTGTATTTACTTTTCTAGTTTAAGTTGATTCAATTAAAGAAATTGTAACTACTATTACATTTAAAACATTGTTTGTTTTTCAACCATATCTGTTGACAATATAATTTCTTTATATATTGAAGGCTACATCCTGCTACCTTTTTCAGCTTCTCTATTTCAAAAAAAAAAAAAAAAAAAAAAATCTGTTCTGTGCGCGTGCACGTGGCGTGGCGTGTTACCAGTTCCCATATTACGACTGCACCTGGTAAACAAGAATACCCTGAAGACTCTGGCAGGAGCACTCATTCAAGGGTACTACGACTATGCTTGCACCTCATGGTACCAAAGCACCTCAAAGGCGCTAAAAACAAAATTACAAACATCTCAAAACAAACTGGTCAGACTACTGCTTGACCTTACTCCTACAACCCACCTCACCCCTGCCCACTTTGACAACCTAGGATGGCTTAGAGTAGACGACAGAGTACAGCAACTTGCAATGGGCCTGGTCTACAAGATACACTACACGACCAAGGTACCCATGTACATGTCAAAATACTTCCCAAAGGTCAGTGAATACCACGATCACAACACCAGAGGGAGCTCCACAAATCATGTTAAACCCAGATTCGGCTCAAATAAGGGACTAAACACGTTTTGCAATTATGCCACATCAATGTGGAACGCCCTACTCAAAGCTGTAAAGGAATGTGGATCACTACCCACTTTCAAAACCACTCTGAAGGGACACCTACGGGAGACTGCAATTCAAAACTGGCCCCTGTAAATGTCCTAACCCAACCCCCTCCAATGTACAGTAATTTACCTAGTATGGTTTTGTCAATAGTCCAATGTACAATTTTGCTTGTTTGTAATGTGTGTGTCCCCCCCCCCCCAATGTACAGTTTTGCTTGTTTATACAGTGCCCCCCCCCCCCCCCCCCCAACCACCTCCAATGTAAATTACCCAGTATGGTTGTCAATATCCCAATGTACCCAACCCCCCCCACACAACCCCACCCAACCTCCTCCAATGTACAGTTTCTACGTCAAATGTATACTCCCTCTTCTTGACTCCTTTTGTATCACAAACAGTACTGTATTTGCAAATCTGGTATGTCATAAATGTATAGATGTAGCAGTACTGACTATCTGTATGTCATGTATGTCGTATATGTCCTGATGAATTGAAAATGGGGGGACCCTGATGTAAACAAGACGAAAGTCTTTCTCTGGTCTGCATCCCCTTAACAATTGTGTGTATTGAGCTGTACTGTATTGTACCCATTCTGCAATCTGTTAATAAAGTTTTCAATCAATCAATCAATCAATCAATCAATCAATCAATCAAACCACTGCCTCTGACCGGTAGTCATCCGCCTTATTGTTGGAGATTTAAACATTTAAATGGGGGCTTGCGCCCCCCCCTAAAAGAGTCTGGTGACGCCACTGGGTGAGCAGTTGTTGGGAGTTGTGTTTTAAGGACTACCTACTAGGCTACGACTAGAATTTCACTGATTGTAAAAACCGACCTCATTACGCAGGTTGTAGAGAGGGACGGGCAAGAAGGACCTCTGCTTTAATGAATCGGGAGCTCTGGCGCATTACATGCTCTCACGCGCGGGTCCACATGGAGAGAAAACTATTCGAGACAACTTCAAACTCCATGAAAACGTTACACACTGGTTAGCGGCACAACTCCGCCACTGATACGTCCAGGGTCGCATCAGGGTAAGTATAGACTAGTCCGCAATGGATTCTTGAGTAGCCTGTGTAATTGATAAAAGCAAACCTGGCTGGAGTTAACGGGTTATTATATTAAGCCTCTGATCTTCAGTAGGACTCGTGAAACTTTGTAGAATTGATGTTGGACACTGTTGACAATTTAGACCGATTTTGATAAAACAGTAGCCTACCTACGTTTCCATCACTCATGTGATGGAATATATTTTAATATTGATCATATTTTAAATATGATTTTTTTTATATAAAATAAAAAGAGAGAAAAATTGTTTACTTTAAAATTAAATAGCAATCAAACTGCTGTGTTTTAAAATACATAAATAAATAAAGAGATATGTATTCAAAATCCTAATGCTCCCTGTTCCTTCACAGATTTGATCACCCATTGGCTTGGCAGAGCCACAGTGAGCAGATAGACCATGGACGCGGTCAGCAGCCATAGTAGGCATAACCATTCTGTGGTGGTGTTCACATCCTACTTCAACTCTAGCTGTCGCTTTGATGAGGAGTTTAAGTACATCCTGCTGCCTGTGTCCTATGGCCTTGTGTTTGTGGTTGGCCTGGTGCTGAACTCAGTGGCTCTGTGGATGTTCATCAGAAAGATGCGCCCGTGGAACACCAGCACGGTGTTCATGTTCCACCTGGCCCTGTCCGACTTCCTCTACGTCCTGTCTCTGCCCACTCTCATCTACTACTACGCCAACCGCAGCCACTGGCCCTTTGGTGTGGCCGCCTGCAAGGTGGTGCGCTTCCTTTTCTACGCCAACCTCTACTGCAGCATCCTCTTCCTCACCTGCATCAGTGTGCACCGCTACGTGGGCATCTGCCACCCCATCAAAGCACGGACCCTGGTCAAGTCACGCCACGCCCACATGGTGTGCTGCCTGGTATGGGCTTTGGTGACGGTGTGCCTGGTGCCCAACCTCATCTTCGTCACGACCTCTCGGAGGGACAACGACACGCTCTGCCACGACACCACCAGCCAGGGGGCCTTCGAGGAGTACGTGGACTACAGCTCTGTCCTCATGGTGCTGCTGTTTGGCCTGCCCTTCCTGATCATCATGGCGTGTTACTGCCTGATGGCGCGGGCCCTGTGTCGGCCCATACGGGGGTTATCCGCCAGCCGGCAGAGCGCCTCCCGCCGGAAATCCATCAAGCTGATCATTGTGGTGTTGGTGGTGTTTGCGGTGTGCTTCGTGCCGTTCCACGTCACACGGACACTGTACTACACCTCGCGGGTGCTGGATTTGAACTGTGACTTCCTCAACATCGTCAACTTCACTTACAAGATAACCAGGCCTCTGGCGAGCGTCAACAGCTGCATTGACCCCATTTTATATTTCCTGGCTGGGGATCACTACCGCTCTAAGCTGATAACCGCTCTGACAGGGACGAGACAGGCGACCACCACCAGCCGATCAGCTGACCATGTCCCAACACGGCCTAACAATAACCCTATCGCTCTGGTGTATAAGAACCCAAACCCCAAAGCCACTGGAGAGCCAGAGACATAGAGGAGGGTATTCTCATAATGGACCTATCCTATCTCACCTCACCCTGGTACATCTCCGTTGTGTCAAGGACTTATGCCCTGGGGCATGTATATAACATTCCTGCCAGCCCACACGCCTAGTCGCCTCCCCTCAGCTGAGTCATGTTGCACTATGAGGAGTGTTCACCTGAAGCTCCGCAGAGCCCTTAAGAGAGGGGTTCAGTGTGAAGAGGTGATGACTATCTGGCCTCAAAATATAGGATTTTGAAAAGGTCAGCCCGGTCAGAACGGGAAGTGTTTCCTTTAGTGCTCGTGATGTATGTATGTATTATTATATTATTATTATATTATCACTCGTGATTAAATCTGCATCTACCCATTACACAAACAAGGAATAACGTGTTCCAATTTCACCCACTCTCTCGTCTGATATAACTTGATGGGTGTCATAGAAACATCACAACTTAATCATCATCATCATCATCATCATCATCATCATCATCATCATCATGAACTAAACACTTGCATAGTGAGCCATCATACCAAAAATGAGTCTTGCTATGTTCTCATGACATGAGGCAATTGTGAGGCATTCGTCAGCGCATTATCAACAATAACAGTGTAACAGTGTGTGTGACCCAGAAACTGCAGCCTACAAAGCCCCCCAGCTGTTTTTGTCCTTCAGCCATGGGGTTCCACAGCTGTCTGTCCGTCTCTCTGCACGGAGGGGAGCAGAGCGGACTGAGCCGACATAGGTGGGTGTAGGACAAGATGTCCTGACGAGTTAGAGGGACAAGGAGTAGGGATTTTCCTGCCTGCCCCCCTTGGGGATCGATGGAGGGAGGTGGAATGGTGTTTTCCCCATCAATCTGGGTCGAGTTTCCTAAAAAGCTTTGCAGCATGTGAGAGCAATGTGTTAGTAAAGTTTTACTTCTTGCTACATAGTTTGTGTACTTACTCCATCTTTGCTTAAACTGTATTGTTGCTTATACTGTACATATCTATAGTTTGGTCATAGTCAACCAATACTTTGTTAGTTTAATATTATTATTATTATTATTATTATTATTATTATTATTATTATTATTATTATTATTATTATTATTATTATTATTATTATTATGTTTATGCTTTTTTAGAAATAATAACCACATCTCTGGTAAGCATCAGATTTAAAGAGGTCCTTATGATTAATTGCAAGTGGGAAACATGTTTGTTGGTTAAATGAGCTCATTGTTTAGTCAACAAAGTGCAATGGCTATTACCCGCTGAGAATTGCTTTAGGCTTTAATGTACGCCAAAGCACACATCCATATTACAGCACAGTGGCAGTGGGTACATCCGGTACAACCACTTCTGCTATCTTGAAGCTGTTATCATGATGGATCTATATTAAGTATTTGTAATGGAAGACACCTTGCCCAAATTAGTTATTACTCATTACTTTCATACTTTTATGTTATGAAAAGTATTTGATGTAATCACTAATAATTATTATTACATATCATGAATTGTTACTACACATGTGCAGATGAAATAGGGATATATTAAACTGTTAGTATAGTAGCTACAATGTTAATGCATATGTATGACCCAGTGTTTCCTCAGTAATTATTTCGTGGCAGTGGTGGTTTTAGTTCCATGTGCTAGTTTTCATTCTACTGCAGATTGCAGTACTAAACCTCTGTTTATTTGCATACATTATATTACAAGTATTATTTCATAAAGGGGAATTCCACTGCACTAAGAAACAGTTAACCAATTTTCCAGATTGAGGCATAACTGATCTCTCTATGTGGCTGTGCCAAAGCCATCTCTGCTCAGAAACATTCGCAGTGAAAGGTGGTAATATGTCATAATGACACATAGCTCAACCCTTACTCAATTTCAAAGAACTCCATGGGTGGGTCATTTGAATTTCCTGACACCTTCATAGCCTCCTTCGATCAGCTTCGTCGGGTAATGGCATAACCAGAAGTAGACACTCAGCCCCTCGTTGTGTGTGTTTAGTTTGAGTGGCAACCTTTGGCTGTATGTAATGTTATGTACATTAGTCTGTGAGCTCATTCTACTCTGTAGTAAAGCAACTTTTCTACAAATACAAGAGAGACCCAGAGTGGAATTCCCCTAAATAATGAAGTTTTGTTAATATCAAATGTTTTCTTGATGGTAGTTTTCTTGCTGAGCCACTGCTGGATGAATGTGGAGGAAACCCTGCGATACAAGAATGATGTAAAGTGACCTAAACATCTGGACACCTCATCATGGATGTTCTATTCTCTGGTCTACCTCTAGTCAGTACTCGTTATAATGTTGCAGTTTCCATCAAGCTGATCCCATTGCATGTGTGGTGTTTCTAACCTAAAGGGGGAACCCTCATTAGAGGGAGATGTGGGGAAATGGAATAACTGTTTTCTGAATCAAATAAGAACAGCATCTAGGTGTATATGCCTGCAATTAAAGGGGCGCTTCACACAAAAAAAATGCTGATTTATTTTGCACATAATCTCACACACATCCCAAAACTGTTTTGCACACACATTTTTATTAATTCACTCATTCATTTAGTTTGACAGTTATTGAGAGTAAATGGATTTAAATATGGCCATCAGTGATGTGATTGGGGTCGTTGAATCCTTCTCCTTGTGTTAATTACAGCTCCAAGAAATTATGTAGATGAAGAAATAGCAATAGCTTGTCTTATAGGGACTGCTACTTTTTTGAGCTGTAATTAACACAACACAAGGATTCAATGTCCCCGATGACATCACTGGTGGTCATATTCAAACTCATTTACTCTCAATAACTGTCAAACTAAATGAACGTGTGCAAAACGTTTTTTTGGATGTGTTTGTGAGATTATGTGCAAAATAAAAACTTTTTTGTGTGAAGTGCCCCTTTAATCAGACATGGTGAGACCAGTGGAGGCTGCAGAACAGGAACAGGAAGGGCGCTGCTCTGGGCAGCGCTTGGGTCTCTCTCATCATGGCTTGTGTAACTTGGTTATTCATTGGAATGATCCATAAGCAATCCCAGATGACTCTAATAAAGAGGGAATGACCTGTGAGACCAACAGTATTTCATGGATAAAACTTAGTTCCATAACAAATTACATTTTATAAAAATAATTGTAATATAACTTTACAAAAGGAAAGTATAGGCCAAGTCAACTATTTATTCATGTCATCACATCCCCTCGAAGGTGAATACTACTCAGTATAAGGAGTCGTGTTGTTTTTATGGCATAGGGCAGTTCAGTGTTTATGAAAGCTGTGAGATTACTCAGCTGTGAAGTTACATGAAGTTACTTCATAATGAGATTGTAGGTTGGTATGGCTTTAAGACATCCATAAAAACATGTTATGTCAGCTATGTTAGCCTATCTGGCTGAGTCATGCTTCTAGAACTACACCCCAGAGCTGCTACTGACCATGACATGGAGACAGACTCTGTCAACTCATTGTCTTAATTACATCCAAATTACATTTTTATTGTAGTGCCGGTGTCAGTTTCCAACCACTAAATCTAAGCTATCTCAGTAATGACCATGTTTCTAGTGTCATGCATGTCTACAAGTATAGGGTGTGGGGATATAAAATGTGAAATGTAGTTGGCTAGGCTATTCAATTAGACAACTGTGTGCATATAAATTAATATAATTATAATAAATAATCAACCTCATTGTGAGTGTTCTGGTAGGCCCTACCAGCCACCCTAGTTACTCTGGACCAAGGTTTTGATATTGGCTCACTAGCGCCGCTCTGTGGCGTGACTCTGAGTCGGATTTATTTTGTTCAGATCAGACAGAAACGGCCTGCCTGCTATGATTCTCTAACGGCGGTAAAGAGTACATATTCTGCAAAAATTGTTTACTCATGTGGGGTTGTTACTTCAGAAAACATTTAATTAAAGTAAAGTATCGTCACTTAGGTTAATTACTTAGGCAGGCTAAACGTAAAGTCGCAAAAGTAAGAGGTTATTTATTTATCTAAAATGGCAACATATATGGTCTGCAACAGTTGCTCGTCCATGTACAGTAATTCGTTTTTACCTCTTGTGTGCGGTCTATTTTTTAATTGGTCATTTGGCTCAAATTTGACTATTGCTTGTAATATTTCGGCTATAGGCCTATCAAAACAATATAATTAATTATCGCTGCTAAAAAGTATTTGTCTTATTTGCATTGCTTGAAAATTCAAACATTTAGCCAATACAGAGCCCATTCTCTGATTGGTCTGTAGGTGTCCCCATCGTTTTTAATGTAAGTGTGGCATCAGGGTAAAGCACGGAGTTGAGGTGCCAGATATGATCACTATCCATTCCATTGTAAGTGAACTGTGGACGATAGAGATATAAATACAATTTGAATATATTTCTTATATTTTGAATAATGCCTCTCTTGATATATTCAAATAGTGCATTTAAAGCCAATATTAAGGGCCATTTGAATTACATGTTTAAGACATGAATGTTGAAGTGAACTGTATTTTCATAAAACTTAAATAATTAATTATCAGGGCGATTTTTATTTTGCTTCAATAACTGTAAAACGTAGTCTAGAATGTATGCTATAGATAGCCCATTATATCGGCCAATAGAATAGCCAACCTATTATCTAATTGTAATAGCCTAGATAAGGGGAAAGCTATATTGTTAATTAGTATAGGCTAGCTTAAATTAGACTGCAGTCAGTTGCTTTATTAAAACATTTGTTTGCCTATTAATTGGACTATAGTTAAATAATTAAAAGGTTACACCTACTCCAAAACAACTAATTGTCCAAATGTGGTTAATGCCACTATTGTTTGGCCCATACATGCAGGGTCTTTTATTTTAATTTTATATTTTCTTGATTTGCTATGTTTGTCTGACTTGTCTTCCTTTCTCAAAGGCTGTAAGTGTCCTCGACGAAGCAGTTCTCAAGGACACGTGGGAAGATGCAACATTTTAGACTAACTCCATTCATGGCTGTCGAATATAAGAGGAAGCAATCGATTTCATGTTCTCACACTACATTCTTCACAATTTCACGTATTGTCATTGCCCACGATTGATGGTTGTGTTTATGTATCGCAAGAGTCGGGTTGGCTGTGTTGTGTATGCGTTGTTCTTGTTCATGTTTACTGTGTGAGTAAAGCCCGAAGAACTGTTCATAGTCAGGTCAAGACACCACAGTTTAAGCCAACGTAGGTCAACAAATATTGCATTAGGCTTCTGGGTGAGGGATATGATGAATACCAGTTGGCCATACTCCAAGACTGAAAATTGGAATACAGATTGTCAATAAATGATAGCTTTGCCCCATTTGTAGCAGAGGGAGCTAAACAAAAGCTAAGACAAAGTATGTCCCCTGCGTGAGCAAGCGTGAGCCCGCCAAGAGACTCGCCATTTTCTGAGTGAGTGCAAATATCCCCCAGATAATGACCAGGGCTATACATTCTTAAACCACGTCAAATAGTGGACACGGTCAAAGATGAGTCAGATACCAATGTCTGATAACCTGGTGGACAGCATGGCTACTCAAATCGTCTATCTCGTTAAAGATGAGTCCACCAATGGTGACCTGGGGGACAGCATGGCTACTCAAATCGTCTATCTCGTTAAAGATGAGTCCACGATGGTGACCTGGGGGACAGCACTCACGACGCAGACAGCAGAGAGCACCAGCTCCTGATGACATGACCTCAGACAGCAGAGCACCAGCTCCTGATGACATGACCTCAGACAGCAGAGCACCAGCTCCTGATGACATGACCTCAGACAGCAGAGCACCAGCTCCTGATGACATGACCTCAGACAGCAGAGCACCAGCTCCTGATGACATGACCTCAGACAACAGAGCACCAGCTCCTGATGACATGACCTCAGACAGCAGAGCACCAGCTCCTGATGACATGACCTCAGACAGCAGAGCACCAGCTCCTGATGACATGACCTCAGACAGCAGAGCACCAGCTCCTGATGACATGACCTCAGACAGCAGAGCACCAGCTCCTGATGACATGACCTCAGACAGCAGAGCACCAGCTCCTGATGACATGACCTCAGACAGCAGAGCACCAGCTCCTGATGACATGACCTCAGACAGCAGAGCACCAGCTCCTGATGACATGACCTCAGACAGCAGAGCACCAGCTCCTGATGACATGACCTCAGACAGCAGAGCACCAGCTCCTGATGACATGACCTCAGACAGCAGAGCACCAGCTCCTGATGACATGACCTCAGACAGCAGAGCACCAGCTCCTGATGACATGACCTCAGACAGCAGAGCACCAGCTCCTGATGACATGACCTCAGACAGCAGAGCACCAGCTCCTGATGACATGACCTCAGACAGTGGAGCAGCCGCTCCCGGTGCCGTGGCCTCTACCATGTTCAGACTGATCACTCTCCACACTTTGACGTGTTCCACGGTCATCATGTCTTCTGCATCATTATCGATGGCGGAAATATGATACGCCGTTCTACTGCAACGCACCGTGGGTCCCAGATCCTGTCCAGTGAGAAGTCTGTCCACCAATCATACAGGTCCTCACAGGTAGTTGGGTAGATCCCCTGCACATGGGGCGGAAAAGTGTTTGACAGCCTTGTTGCGGCAAATCTTAATGTCGACATACTTGCTGGCACACCTTTCATGGAGACAAATGACATCACTGTCCATCCCGCTAAAAGAGAGTTGATCCTTGGCGATGGTACAATGTTCTGATGTTCTGATGGGCTCAGTGCACAGAGTCTATGGTTGAGAAGGAGTGAGACCGCCGTCCTGAGGATGGAGAGGACACCCAAGAGGATACATTCCAGGGGCTCCACACAGAAGGAAACCACAGTCATTGGCTTGAAGAGGGAGAAAGAGTGATGCTGAGCAGGAGTCTGATAAAGAGGATGCTTTTCCCAGCCCTATTAGTCCTGCAGGTGCACTGTAAAAAGAAAATCACGGGAAATTCAACATATTTTTTTACAGATTACTTTTGTTTTCCTACTTTAAGTGTAAATGCCATAAAAATACAGTAAATTACCCTTTATTTTTTTTAATCTACTTTTTCTCCCCCTTTTTTCTGTATTTTTCTCCCATCTCAATTTAGTCGTTATGCCAATTCCCTTCCTGGTCGTTGCACGCATTTCCCCCCCACTTGCCGGCCTAGGGAGGGTTGATAGATATCACATGTCTCCTCCGATACATGTGGAGTCAGCCAGCCGCTTCTTTTCACCTGACAGCGAGGACTCTCACTGGGGGAGCGTAACGCGTGGGAGGATCACACTACTTCCCCCAGTTCCCTTCCTCGCTGAGCAGGCGCCCCGACCGACCTGTAGGAGTCGCTGTTTATAACGACCAGGATGCCTGATTACTTTTACCAACGGATTTCCAGTTCCGCGTTCACGTTCTGCGATCTGATTGGCCACTGACGTTTCTGGTCGTGTGCAGGGTTCGAATTATCACCTGAGAGCTATGGGGGCCCCCTGATTTTTTTTTTTTTTACAATTTTTTTCCTGAAATTGTGGCAGTTTTCGAGGAATTTAGAGGAATATCTCATTAGGATTAGTCTAATACTAAGTAATAATGACATCACACAACTATCATTAGACTATTGTGTGATGTCATTATTCAGTCTCATTCTTAACCATCAATATTTGTTCATTTTCTTACTCACCTCTGATATATAATGCCATATTTACTTATTTGCATTTAGCATCTGATCAAATACAACAATTTAATTTGAAAAAATTTGACCAAATTTATGAACTTGAATTAACATTTATTTGTCTCTGCACTTAAATCAAAAACTAACAAAATAATCTAATGGAAAATAAATAGTTGTATGGCACAACAGCAGCATTTATCAGGATACAGTAAGTAACATTATCATCTGATAATAAAATGAACATAAAATAAATACTTGTATAAATCTAAATAAAGAATGTTTTTTTTCATCTCTGTGGCATGATCTGTGCACAAGAATGATCGGATCGGTGAGCTGGCCTGACTGTCGCACCGTTCAACTCATTAAGTGTCATAAGGGGGTTCAATTTGGTATACGGCAACCTTTCTTTAGCGACAGTATATGCTGCCCTGAATGAACTGGCTGTCTCCTTGAGCAAAGCAGATGTGATTTCGCTCACTTTTTTTGGAAGCACTTCCTTCTGGTTTTGACTTTCTATTTCTATAGCTTGCTTATGAGCAATGCTATCACTGTGCAAGTATATTTTCTTCCTCAACTTCTTGCTCTGAGAGCTAGTCACAGTCCCATTCATCCACTGCTCTGCCAAATGGGCTCCAAATGATTTATTTAACATGTCTTGGCGTTTTTACATGGAAGGCAGCCAATGCATCCCTCCTTGGCAAATAACCAGCTATATTTATTTTTCCAAAAGTTCCACTGACTCAGACCCCAGCATTGTGGTGGTTGAGTAGCAGCACAGTCCAGGTCTAGTGGTGGAGACTCGGGTCTGGCAGTGGCAACCAGCGCGGTAACAATAACAGGTGCACTGCGCACAGGAGCAGCAGAGCTAACACTAGTACTAGCACTAGCAGTGTCAACTTCAGTGACAGTAGCGCTGCTAGTTGCTGCACTAACAGCGTCAGTCTTTGGCCTTTTTATAAAACCAAAGCTGTCCAGCTTTGTACAGCCTTGCAGCGGGTTGAGCCTTTTTTTTGGCGGCATGTGGCGTACTGTTTAGTGTTTATGTTTTCAGTTGCAGGACATGGACCGGCAGCTTTCTGTTTACAGCAGCTGCTTGCTGCTTCTTCTTCACTAGGTTGGAGTAGCGTTAAACTTATGGGCGACGCTCATGGGCGACGCATCGGCTTGGAGGTGAAATGCAGCCTATTCCACAACAATTAATTACTGTTATTTTAAAAACTGAAAAGAAAAATATGATCTATTAACAATTTATTTAGGTAACATAAATAATACTAATTCGTACATATAAAAAAAAAATTATATTATTTTTGAGAGACCCCCACAGGGGGTCTTGACTATGGGGGCTCAGACTCTAGCTATGGGGGCTGAGCCCCCATTGGCCCCCTCATAATTCGAACACTGGTCGTGTGACATCTGCGCCAATCGTGTGACACCTGTTTCTATCACCGGTTAAGCTTAGGCACTCTTTCGAAGTTGGTTAAGGTTAGAGTTTGTCTTAGAGCATGGCGATAGAACACCAGCCCTGATTCCAAACTCTAACCTTAACCAACTTCGAAAGAGTCGCCTAAGCTTAACCAGTGATAAACTAGGCGTTAGGTAGTTTGCAGGCTGTTCGAGGCGGAAATGGGCGCGTCACGTGATTGGGCGCACATGTCACATGACCAGAAACGTCAGTGGCCAATCAGATCGCACCAGAAACGTCAGTGGCCAATCAGATCGCAGAACGTGAACGCGGAACTGGAAATCCGTTGGTAAAAAACTAGACGCAACCAGGATACACACCCCACTGGCTTCTCACTCGCTAAGACTGCCAATTGTGTTAGTATGGACGACCGACCAAGCCGGAGGTACCGCTGACAGCTGGATTCGATGCCAGCGTCTCTGCGGTGGTAGGCAGGCGCTTAGTCCGCTGCGCTACCCAGCCGCCCATAGTAAATTACCTTTTTATCAAAATATTAACCATTAAATAAAGATTGTAATCTGTTATGTATTTGATTTTACTGTAATTTGCCAGTAAGTATTTGGCAACCGTTGCTGCCAGACATTTACCATTTTTTTACAGTTTTCTTTTTTACAGTGTGGAGAGGGTCCTAAACACAGAGGCAGGAAGAACTGAGAAGATGCTTTTACACCAGCAACAGGACCATCGAGGCTCTGGCCATGAAATGGACTCCACTGAGTCAGACAGGAAGAGGAAAAGAGCAGCGGAGAACGAGGCCTGGAGGTGAGGAGAAAAGGCTGGATGGACAGAAGAAGAAGGAGAAACAGGAGAAGAAGGAGGTGAGTACAGGAAAGGATGTAGGTGAAGGAGCCCAAGGCTAAGAGGAAGAAACAGGGATGACAGCTCCTCTGGGGTTTCTAGATCGAGAAACGAAGATTATAATTGTTTACGTACATCTACTCTAAATGGATCCACTATTGAGAGAGTCACTAAATATACATTTCTTGGCATTTGGCTTGATAAATACCACATAACCAATCTCCCTAGCAAACTGAGAAAAAAAATTGGTTATTTTTACAAAAACCAATACATTTTAATTAAAGAAATGATCACAAACCTCCCTACCTCAGTATGTAATTTAATTTGATCTTTTGATTTTGATTTTTTTCTCTTTTCACTCGTGTTTTTGTGCTAATTATGCAAATGTTGTTATCCCTTTTATATGTATTCGGAACTGTTTGAAACTCGACGGCATTGCAAATGAGGGTAAAACATCAATGTCCGTTTTGAGAATAAATAAAGGTTTAAATCTATCAATCAATCAATAAACCTTTATTTAACCAGATAAAAAAGCATTGAGAAAAAAATCTCATTTACAATGCTGACCTGGCCAAGAAAGCAGCAACGTTTCCACAATGGTAAACACAACAAAAACATATAAAACACAGAGAATAACACAAATCAAATCAAATCAAATGTATTTGTAAGGCCCGACAACACACGTTAATGTCCCCATGGGCCGGACACGTCTTCTTTAAACAAGTCAAGAAGAAACATCACAATAAATCAAGAACAACACAAAAACACCACGAAGTCCAAAAATGTTTAAATAAATAAAATAAATGCAACACTCCCAGACATACCCCACGCGAAGGTAAAGAAAAACTCACTAAAACCTAGCAATAGGAAAAAATGCACCACAGGCAATGTGGAGGAGAGAAACCTTAGAAGGGCCGTTCAAGGGGGGATCTCCCTTCTTAGATGTCGGTGATAGTAGTGTTGCAATAAAACAGGCTAATGCACTCATATGCGTAACACAACAAAAAGCAATCACTACATTGTGCAAATTTGGAACAATAAAAAACCAAAGTACGTTACTTATTACATGAGAAGCTGGTGGTAAGGACCTCAGATAACATCCGTTTAAAACTAGCTAAAGGAACAAGTGCCATCAGTTTGAGGCTTGATTGAAGGTCATTCCAAGACCAAGGACCAAAATAAAAAGACACATTTTCCAACCTCAGTCCGCATAGCAGGTACTTGGAATCGTATCCAGGCACTGGATCAGAGGTTGTAAGAGTCGCAAACGGGTAAAAATCTGGCACATATATACAGTGGTAGTTTGCCTAAAATGGCTTTATACAATAAAATAAACCAGTGCTGCATCCTGCGCATAGTAAGTGAGGACCATCCAGTTAGGCTATAGTGTGCAATGATGATTCCTATAGGGTGCGTTTGATATATATCTCAGTGCAGCATGGTCGACTTTGGTCAAGTTTGGCCAAAACAGTGGGACAGGCAAATCTATAGACAGTGTCACCGTAGTCAAGCTGGGACAGGAATAAGCCAGAGACCAACCTTTTACGAGAAGAAGTTGAAAAACAACCGTCTGTAAATGTGATTTATTTGTGTGTTATCCTCTTGTGGTACAGTTGTCATGGTGCTCATTCTACACAGTGTATCTTCATCTGCTTGTACTGCGTTAATATAACATGGTTATAAAAACATTTTGTTATCGGGGAAAACACCACCTATTTAACCATACAAGCTTTGACTGATTGATTTGATTATCCTTAATTAATTGATTAGCACAACTGAGTTCAATGCATATTATTTGCGTTGTTTGGTGGTGAACAGGGGTTGGCCAGTATAGTTGTGTTTATGTATCGCAAGAGTGTGTCGCAAGAGTCGGGTTGGCTGTGTTGTGTATGTGTTGTTCTTGTTCATGTTCACTGTTATAGGGGGCAGGTAACCATAAATAGGGGGCAGGTAAACATAAGATTTATTCTTCTTCCTGCTCCTTTTGCCCATGGTAGAATTGTATTTATGATTTTGTATGAAAACTGTATGATTGTATTGCTTCCATGTGGCAAATAAAAATCTGAATCTGAATCTGAATCTGTGTGAGTAAAGCCCGCCTACCGACTCAGTTTGTGTCTCCGTTCTTTCTGTTAAAGGGGAACTATTTTACTATTTCTTTCACTATTTGGGCACTTTTACACAATTCCTGTGAGTCTATGGAACACCTCTGTAATATATATATTTTTTTTATTCATTGTTTTGTATTTCTAATCAAGTCCTCAAAAACAGCATTTTTCTACCTCAAGATTTCGAGCTGTTTTGCAGCCGCAGCTGCAGGTGCCACCTAAACCACTGTGCACCGTGGGGCCCCGCCTGGACATTAACATGCAGCAGCGACTATATGACATCACATATAGGCACATTTTCAAACGACTCAGTTCAGTGAGGGTGAATATTGTGAGAGGAGAATTGGAAGAATGCGCCAATATGAGAATTTTGAGACATAGATCATATTAATATAAGTTCACATAGCTAGGAAACAATGCTAAACACTCAAAAAGGCCATTTATAAGATAGTTCCCCTTTAATAGTGTAGACTGGCGTTCGGAGAACTGTTCATATTCAGGTCGAGACACCACAGTTTAAGCCAACAAGGTCAACAAATATTGCATTAGGGCTTGGGGTGAGGGATATGATGAATACCAGTTGGCCACACTCCTATACACAGAGGTGGCTCTACGCCTGTACGTCACAGCTCTGCCTGCCAAAATCTGTACCAAATCCAGCCATCCGCAACCAAATTAGTTTGAAAGAAAATGCTGCTTAACTTTGAATTGGGTGTATACATACAGAGTATCACAAATGACCAAGAATGAAGCTTGTCTGAACATTTATGAGTTATGCAGTGATAGTAGTTATCAGAAAAGTAAACCGAGTAGGCTATATTTTCTTCGTAAGCAAAAGAATATGCTAAACTCATCTTTAACTTACCTGATGGTCATTGCAAGGCCTCTGTCAATCAATCTGAGAGTGAAAACAAGTCTAGACTGTTACCCTGGCAAAGATGTTGACAATAACCTCTTCTTAGCCACTGTAAATATTGATCTAGTCTCAGATCTTGCATATTTTTTCAAGGCTAATTTGAATGAAAACATGAATGAAAAATAAATGGCATCTTAAATCATAAGTACTGCTGAAAGAAATATATATAGTTGAGTGTTGAATCTAGAGGGTGTATGTATGGTTGTAACTAACTGTAACTGTCCTCTACTGCTCCCATGACTGCATATATATCTGTGTCCACTGGAGGGCACTATAGGCGGAGCTTCTACAGTCTACGCCAGGTTGGGAGTATATAAGACTTGGCTCCCTCCTATTTTTTCTTCTTCCCACAAATGCCTCTCCCGGAGAGGAGCACACATGAGCTGTTGTGGTATGAGTCAATGTGAATAAAACGCTGCCAGCAGAGCAAGGCCACAGACGGAAACCATGCCTCATGTACATATTATTGTCGCCCCATAGCCATTTCTGCTAAGCTTAGCTGACGTGTAGGCCAGAGTAGCACCGGGAGTACCGCGTGGCTAGCGTACTAGGCCAACGAAGCTTAAGCTACACCAACCACCAACCACCAAGAAAGAGGATGGCGACCAAGGGAAGAAGCAAATGGCCCTCATTTAATGGGAAAGCGGAGGGATATGAGCTCTGGGAAGAGCGCATGCTATGTTGCATGCACAGCGCGGGACTCAAGGCGGTGATCTTGGCGGCCCCCGCGAGACCACTGACGGCGGAGGAACAAGCCCAAGACGACAAGCTTAATGCGGACGCATACTGTGAGTTGGCGCCGCTGCTCGACGATACAAGCTTGGGGCTGATATTCCGCGACACGAAGGACAAAGGCAGAGAAAGCCTGGGAGTGTTGAGGGAGCATTACATCGGACGGGGAAGGCCCCGAGTAGTGTCCCTCTACATAACATTGACGGCCCTGAAGAAGGGGCACACAGAGACGATGACAGAATACATCATCCGAGCTGAGCAGATCATGACGGCGCTCAAGAGTGCGGGAGAGGCACCCGGCGAGGGGTTAATGATGGCAATGGTGATGAGAGGACTACCGGAGTTGTACAGGCCGTTCGCGCTACTGGTTACCCACGGTTCAACGGACATGACATTGGGGCAGTTCAAAGCCAAGCTGCAGACTTTGAGGCCTCAGAGGATATCCACCCAGATGCCGCGGAAGCGGGGGGGATAGCACTGAAAGCCCGAGCGACACCGAGGGAGAAGGCCAGGCCCACGACGGAGCTGACGTGTTGGCGATGCGGAGAGAATGGGCATTGGAGGGATAACTGCAACAAGACGGTCTGGTGCAACTTCTGCAGATCATCGGGGCACACAGACAAAGAGTGCCGAAAGAAATGAGACCAGAGCGCCCGATACGCACATGGGCAAGATGTCGGCCAGAGACGAGGCGGCGCCTATGGACAAGATGGCGGCGACGGACGAGGTCGTGGCCACAAACAAGATGGCGGCTATGGTCAAGATGGCGGCTGTGGACGAGATGACGACTACAGACAAGATGGCGGCGACGGTGACCGTGAGGCAAGTCGAGATGACGCCCGGAGAGCGGCAGGACGAGAGGACTTCGTTTTCGGGGCGCGGACTACGGGCGTCGCCCGGCCAACGCAGCACCAGCTGTTCCCGAGGAGGGGACTGATCGTGGACACAGGTGCGTCGTCCCACATCATCAACGACAGGAATAGTTTCAAGAACTTTGATAAGTCCTTCGAGCTGGAGGGACACAGCATGGAGCTGGCGGATGGGAAACGCACCTACGGGTTGGCGCAGGGGAGAGGAGACGCACAGGTATGCCTCATAGACAGTGGGGGGCGCCGGTGTACAGTGACGTTAAAGAACGCTCTCTACATACCCTCGTTCCCACAAGAACTATTCTCTGTAAAATCCGCTACTGCTAACGGTGCCGAAGTGTTCTTCAGTGAAGGTAAAGATGTTCTTGTAGAAAAAGATGGTACACGGTTTAACATTGACGTATATGGAAGAATGTATTACCTACAAACGGAGTGTAATAATAATGATAAATGTAATGTGACTGTTAGTCATGACATCCAGACGTAGCATGAAATTATGGGTCATTGTAATCACGAGGATTTACTAAAGCTACAAGCAGTAACAGACGGTATGCACATTAAGGGTGAAAAGCATAGACCTGACAAAGAATGTGAAGTTTGCATAAGGGGGAAATTTACTCAAACAAGGAACAGGGACCCCACAGAGAAGGTAAAGAGACCACTGGAGCTAGTTAACACCGACCTAGCCGGTCCAGTAAGGAACGAGTCCATAGGTGGCTTTAACTATGTACAGTCCTTTACAGATGTGGGTACAGGCGTAGTGTTCGTCTATTTCCTTAAAGCAAAGAGTGATGCACTCCAAGCCACGGAGAAGTTCCTTGCCGATGTCGCCCCCTATGGGGAGGTAAAATGTTTGAGGTCAGACAACGGGACCGAGTTTACAAACAGAGAGTTCTAATCACTGTTGAGAAAAAACAGGATCAGACACGAGACATCATGTCCCTACTCCCCACATCAGAACGGGGTAGCCGAGAGGGAATGGCGCACTCTTTTTGAAATGGCCAGGTGTAAGCTAGACGATAGTAACATACCGAAGAGCCTGTGGCATTATGCGGTACAAGAAGCCGCCTACACCAGAAACAGGTGTTTTAACAAACATACGGGCACCACCCCATATACAGCAATGACAGGGAAAAGATGTAATCTAGCCAGAATGCACAAATTCGGATCAGTGTGCTATGCTTACCAGCAGGACAGAGGCAAGCTTGAGTCCAAATGTGAAAAAGGACTCTTTGTAGGACACGACAGAGGGAGCCCCGCACTCCTAGTCTACTATCCCGGTAAAGGGAAGGTGCAAAAGCACAGACTAGTGAAATTTGTCACTAAGACAACGTGCGAAATCGAGACACAGACAGAGGAGCCATGGCTGGACTCCGGGGTAAGGTATGGAGGGACAGAGACACCACAGCCTAGTGTACTGAGCACAGGCGTGCAGGCAGACCTCCAGACACCCCCAGAGGGCGATGACGAGGAGCACCCGAGGGTGACGTCAAGTGCCCCATGCAGTGGGAGATATCCCTCAAGGGAACACAAACCCCCAAGATATCTGAAAGATTATGCCCTGAGGGGTAGTGACGAGGATGACAGTACACTCGCCAGTATTGATTACTGCTGTGTGTGGCGTGCCTCAGTCCTTTAAGGAAGCCATAGTGTCCCCAGAGTCGAGTAAGTGGGAGAGAGCGATGGACGAGGAGATGAGGTCCTTAGAGGACAACCACACCTTTACCCTCACAAAATTGCCAGAGGGCAGACAGACAGTGGGAGGGAAGTGGGTGCACTCAATCAAGGAAGGGATCGAAGGCCACGAAAAGTACAAAGCGAGATTTGTAGCTAAGTCAGAGGGAGGGGATAGACTATGGTGAAACATTCTCCCCCACAGCCAACCTGACCAGTGTAAGGGTAGTGGTTCAGAAAGCAGCTGAGGACAATCTGATTTTACATCAGATGGATGTGAAGACAGCCTATCTGCATGCACCCATAGATAGGGAGATATATATGGAACAACCTGAAGGTTACGAAAAGAAAGGGGGAAAGCTAGTGTGCAAGCTAGAAAAATCCATTTACGGCCTGAAACAGTCTGGGCGAAATTGGAACGAGATGCTTCACACATGCCTCATCGAGGATCACTTCCTACAGAATCCAGTAGACCCCTGTGTTTACTCAAGGGAGTCAAAAGAGTCAGGAAAAGTGATAATAGTCATTTGGGTGGATGATTTGATCATCGCAGCAGACAACTCTAGGAACCTAGATCAGGTGAAAGGTATGCTCTCCACCAGATTAAAAATGAAAGACCTTGGCAGGTTAAAGCATTTCCTAGGCATGGACTTTGAGCAGTCAGAAAATTGTGTAACTGTATCCCAGAAGAGATATGTGGAAAAGATCCTGAAACGTTTTGACATGCAGGAATGTAAAACAAGGGAAACACCATGTGATCAGAAACTTGATTATCAGGAGGATGCTCAGAAACTGACAGATGTAAAAATGTACAGGGAAGCCGTGGGTAGCTTCATCTACTTAACAACATGTACCCGCCCTGACCTATGTTTTGTAGTGAGTAAGCTGTCACAGCACTTTGCTGATCCCACAGAGGAACACTGGATCACGGTAAAACATGTTTTTCGTTATCTCAAAGTAGATAAACTAGTTTGTTTCAGAAAGAGCAGAGGAGGCTTAGGGCTTAAAGCCTACAGTGATGCAGACTGGGCTGCTGACATCACAGATAGAAGGAGTACGACTGGATACTGTGTTAGTTTAAACACAAACAGCTCACTGGTTTCATGGAAAACAAAGAAGCAGCCCACAGTGGCACTGTCAACTTGTGAAGCCGAATACATGGCTCTGCCCATGACGATACAGGAGTGTATTTATCTAGAACAACTGCTCAGAGGGATGGATAACTATGTATATAAGAAAACTGTTGTTTATGAGGACAACCAGGGTACTATTGCCATTGCGAGAAACCCTGTATGTCGACAGAGGTGTAAGCATATGGATATAAAGTACCATTTCATCAGATCTGTCATCAGAGAAGAAAGGATGACACTGGTTTATTGTCCAACAGATGACATGGTAGCAGACGCTATGACGAAGCCTGCTTCAAAATTGAAACTGAGGAGATTTGCAGAGGTCATGTTTGGTGTCTAAATATTGACTGCCATACTATTTTTTGATGTTTTAAGACTGTATTATTTTCTTTGTAAATTGTTTTGAAGAGTTCATACAGTGTACTAAGTAACCATAAGTGGGAGTGTTGAATCTAGAGGGTGTATGTATGGTTGTAACTAACTGTAACTGTCCTCTACTGCTCCCATGACTGCATATATATCTGTGTCTACTGGAGGGCACTATAGGCGGAGCTTCTACAGTCTATGCCAGGTTGGGAGTATATAAGACTTGGCTCCCTCCTATTTTTTCTTCTTCCCACAAATGCCTCTCCCGGAGAGGAGCACACATGAGCTGTTGTGGTATGAGTCAATGTGAATAAAACGCTGCCAGCAGAGCAAGGCCACAGACGGAAACCATGCCTCATGTACATATTATTGTCGCCCCCATAGCCATTTCTGCTAACATTCAGTATTATGCAAGTACATCATAGGATAATTATTTTTAGTGGAAGAGGAAACTCATTATTAGTGATTGACACATGTGTGTATCATGATGATCCATGAATAAGAGACACATCACAAATATGGTTTACTATCCACAAACAAATATCTCTCTCTTAAATGGTCATTTAAAGGGGACATATTATAGGTCATTGAGGTCCCCTAAAGGTTTTTGCTGAACCCCCACCCACACACATACAGATTATGCATTCTAGCAGCCTCTATACCTCTCTGTTTCAGTCCTGTTCTCAACAGGCTGTTTCTGTACCTGTAACGAGCGAGCTGCTTTCATCATACAAATACAATAATTATCATACATCTAGCAGTGGTGAACGAGCCTGTACCCTCCAACTAAATTCATATCAAACTGTCAGACTAGACCAATGGTGGGCAACCTTTTTGGGCACGAGATCTACTTTGCCATTTTCCAAGGCTGGAGAGATCTACCGTTGCCTGCCAAGCAGACAGAGTGACAATGACCACTGCTTTTAGGTGTTATTATAGACTGCTAATCATAATAATGAAAACACAAGTCAATAATTTAATATTAATAATTATATACATCATGACATACATCTGGGGGAAAAAGTATTATGCACTTTATTATCAATTAAAAGATTACTTATGTAACCTTTACAATGCTGATAGCACTTGCTTCAAATGTCAATAATGAGAAAGAAAGAAGACACATTTCTCAGTTCAAGATATTTATTTGAGAACTCGAGAATTTTACAACACAAAATAATGAATATATTGCACCCATTCTCTCTTATTTCAGTGGCACAGTTAAAGCCCAACTTGCAGGTTAAACCCTACTCTTCAATTATGGGTAGTTTACATCATTGGTATCTAATTTAATTATAATTTTTTTTCCATTTGACGCCGGAAATGCCACTCCGAAAGGGGTAAAAAGGTCCACGCAGGAATAACATGCACGCGCGAATCAAAAAAGCTTATCAGAGCTATCAGGGCCATGACGTCACTCGAGGCAACTTTCCCCTACTTCTGATCCACTACAAGGAGTTTTGACGAGTGCAGAAAGCTATTTCCTTGATCCAAATGGACGCCTTACAAGACGCAAATGGGTTTAATCGTCGGGAGACTTTGATGGACCAGCTACAACTGGTTGAAACAAGGTTGTTATAATGTTTTTAATGTCGTAAAAAAAGAACTACATTCACCACTAGGCAGCCTGTTGTTCAGTACAGCAGCGCTACTGGTCTGTGGGCTGTCGCCTTATCCCCGGGTCATAGTATCAAGCTGGCTATATGGCTCTGGCTAACGTTACCCCGCTAACGTTAGCATTATGGCTACTGTCGTGCATGTAAAAGAGTTTTGGGAACGAGTAAAATGTGTAGGTCCTCTTCTCAGACCTGTGAGGCAAAGCACTGCTGCACACACATCCTGCCGGATAGCAAGCTATGCGCCCCGGCATGTTGATACGATAGTAGCCCCTTTAGCTGCACTCTGTGCATCAGTGACGATAGCTATATGAGCTAACTAACGCTACAAGCTCAAACACCTTATAACTACTACTATTGTCGTGTCCATAAGTTCCTTGGCAGAATACTTGTGATGACAAAGGTATACAAAGAGGAGAGAACCATTTTAAATCGGGTGATGTTATGAGTTTCGGCTACCAAGCTAAGCTAAGCTACGTTAGCTAACTTAGCTAGCGTCTAACGGTGTATACACAATATGTACAACGACACAATGATTTTCATTAGTACAAATATGGTAACATGGTTGTGGCTTTTACAAATAGTGGTTAGCTTTAGAGATGGATGGCTATGATCACGGAGCAATAGTGTTGTTAGGTGAAACAGATACATTTTCATTCATTACTCCTCGGCTAGTAGTAGCAAGGCTCTCTGCCTGCCACTAGCTGTGTGCGACTCTCAGACTCTCTGTGTGTGTGACTCTCAGGTGCCCTCCACCTGCCATGACAACATCATTTCGATTACACGCGCACGTTATGAACCATTGATTAAAATATCCACGTGCGTGGTGATTGTGTTGGGCAGACAAAATGTTTGATAAAAACGCTAAAACTTGGTCAATTTCAATATATTTTTTTCTTCTTCATGAGAGTCACTGTTGGCCTAGTCCAGATTGTTTTTTGAACAAAAATACAACCTGCAAGTTGGCCTTTAACACAATCCCGCCCAAGCATGGATATATCCGGCTTTTTCGAATCCATGCGTTGTGGACAGAATCACGGAGATCTCCGTGGGAAGTTGTTATTGATTTTATTCCATTTTAATAACCTGTTCAAGGTCGCCGAGCGGCACTGCAGATCTTCCCTACTCTATGAATTTGACAATGTGCAATACCGGCCAGATCCTCTTAGGGGCGCTATCGCGCTACTGCAATGTGCCCTGTGGGCGAACGGATCAGTCGCTTTGTTTTCTTTCAACAGAGATTTCAGTAGCACGATTCTGGATCTGCAGCCTGTAGCTTGGATTACGTTTCGAATCGCAGATTTCACCATGCAATAAGGGGATTTATCATCAGCCAATGGACATATCGATCTACCAGATGGCGATCGATAACGGGGAAATGCTCGGGGGGATCCCACCGGCTCATGGTAAGATCTTTTTCACGTAAATTACAGCCCGATCAGAGCTTGCTATGATACTCAACCAGCCGACATGGCGTATGTGGCTACTTAGACAAACACGGTTATTGGTAATTGTAACTGAGGGGTACAATTCCCTGACTGTATTAATAAGTATGGTATCATTAAACCACTACTGTCTTATGTACATTACTACTGGCCATACAGTACACAGGTATCTTATGATGAACACTTCCCACAATGACTCGGTTCCACACAAAACAGGCTGTCATCCCCACCTGCCTGAAGAAGTCCACTATTATCCCTGTACCCAAAAAATCCAAGCCTGCTTGCCTCAACGACTACCGCCCTGTAGCTCTCACCTCCATAGCCATGAAGTGCTTTGAGAAGCTAGTAAAGGGCTACATCTGCTCCTCCCTCCCCATCAACATGGACCCCCTGCAATTTGCATACCGCCCCAACAGGTCCACGGAGGACGCCATAGCCCATGTGCTGCACACAGCAGCATCACACCTGGACAAGAGGCAGGGGAACTATGTGAGAATGCTATTCATCGACTACAGCTCGGCATTCAATACCATAGTCCCCTCCATACTCATAGCCAAGCTCAGGGACCTGGGCTTGGGCTATGACCTCTGCCAGTGGGTCTTGGACTTCCTGACTGGCAGACCCCAGGTGGTGAGAGCAGGCAACTGCACCTCCTCATCCATCACCCTCAACATAGGGGCCCCCCAGGGCTGTGTTCTGAGTCCCCTCCTCTACTCCCTGTACACACACGACTGTGTGGCTCAGCGGAGTAGCAATACAATCATCAAATTTGCTGACGACACAGTGGTGGTGGGCCTGATCTCTGCCAACGACGAGAGGGCCTACCTGGAAGAGGTCAAGGTCCTGGCGGGATGGTGCCAGGAAAACAGCCTCTCCCTGAACGTCAGCAAAACAAAGGAGATGATTGTGGACTTCAGGAGGTCGGGGGTCAAGGACTACAGCCCCCTCAGCATCGACGGGGCACCGGTTGAGAGAGTCAACAGCTTTAAGTACCTCGGAGCCTACATATCCGAGGACTTGACATGGACCACACACATTGACAGTGTTGTGAAGAAGGCACGACAACGCCTCTACTTCCTCAGGCGCCTAAGGAAGTTCCAAGTCAGTCAGAAGATCCTTAAGAACTTCTACTCATGTACAATAGAGAGCATCTTGACCGGCAACATCACCTCCTGGTTTGGGAATAGCACTGCACAAGACCGAAGCAGACTACAAAGAGTGACACGTTCAGCCGAACGCACAATTGGAGGGGGGCTCCCCACCCTCCAGAACATTTACAACAAGCGTTGCAAGGGCAAGGCTAAGAGAATCATTAAAGACTCCAGTCACCCGAACAACTGCCTCTTTGAACTGCTGCGGTCAGGCAAGCGATACCGGAGTCTCAAGGCGAGCACAGAAAGACTCAGAAGAAGCTTCTATCCCCAGGCCATCAGGCTGCTAAACGAACAATGAATGAACACTACACAACAACAACCACCAAACGCACATAGCACACACATCCACACGCACACACTCACTTTAAACAAACACACTGTAGCACCCACTCCACACACTTTATAGCACACACCCACTTTAAACAAACACACTGTAGCACCCACTCCCCACACTTTATATTTATTGATGAAGGATTGCACTACAACTCGTACACCTTACTGTAAATTGTACCTAAAATTGTACCTCATCCCATTTCTGCTTTGCACTAGATAGTACTGTACATTAGTACACTGCATAGTATTGTATATTATATGGTAACTCAGAACATTGTACATATGTCTATACCGAACACTGTGACCTCATTTTTCTTCTTCTAAATTACATGCTATATTATGTTATTTGATACTATCTTGTCTAGCACAGTCTCTGGAGCGTAACAGTAAGAAGCATTTTGTATGAAAGTATTCTGTACTTCTGTATGACAACTATTAAAGAACTTGAACTTGAACAAAACTGGGTTTAAGTATTTATTAGCAGCAATGATAGTACATAATATACTTTACTTTGGATGCGCTTATAAGGCAAAGGAATGTGCGTAGGCAAATCAATAACGTATGTCCATTCTCATATTACGCAGGAGATAATAATACAACCTGAATCTTAGGAATGATATCTATGGTACTCTGGTAAGATAGCGGGAGATACTGGTAGGGTCCCTCCGGTCGTAAGCCAGCAAGGGGAGAGGATTTGTCGGTAGTAGAGTCTGGGTCAACGATGATAAAGAGACTCCAAGTACAGGAGACGGTGCAATAATATCTTGATCCGCAGACGAATACAGCTGTTCTCCGTAGCATGCAGCTCCGCATGGAAGAAAGCTAGCCGGCCTCAGGCTTCTGAGAGGCGGGCTCGACGTGGCTCCTCACAGGGTAAATCCCACACAATTGTGGGTATAGGCGATTCTCCGCTCCATCAATTACAGGACCAAAAGCAAATATAATCCAGCCGAAAAGGGCTATGCAGTCGTCGGTAGGTTATCCAGTGTACATGATCCACACGGTCCTCGTCTAGGGCTCCTCGGGTGAAAGCGCCAGGGTAAGCAGACCAGCCTGGATAAGCACACTAGCTGGTACGAGGAAACGTTGGTGATGCTGGTCACTGTAGAACGGTAGCCGCACGATACACTATACATAAATAGACTATTACTGAATTAATAGAATAGGTTGAACTCGACGGTACAGCGTTAAACTCTGATACTTCAGTTATTAATTCGCACGCGGTCTCAATGCTCTATTTGGGGCCAAACAGGCCATACTTCACCGCACGTTGTATCGTGGGTGAGGCTTCAACTTATTGGGTAACTCTACTTCTGTATTCACCTGCGCCGTATTTATACGTTAGGTGAACAAACTAGTACCAGCTTTATTCCTGTCTCATATCCTTGCGCAGAACCGTTCATGTCCAGGCAAGTCTTTGGCGGTGACTTTGAACCAGACCTTGGAGGTATGGCAATGGCGCCTAATGGACCGCTGTCCAATAGGATAACGAAATATTATGGTCTGTACTAGGCTAAAGGGATATTCCGTGTATATGTACAAGGAATACACAAGGGATATCAAACGATATACAAATATTATGCAATATATATCAATCAATAAATATATATATTCGGTTTAATCTGATCCTTCGTAACAGTAATCAATAATAATAAACAACGTCACCCGCCCCCCCCCCCCCCCCCCCCCCCCCCCCCTTTCATGCATACATGCTTTGGGATCGTCCGGATCATATGCAGTTTGAGTTATTTCTGTAGCATCTGTCAAACGGAAATGCCATTGGATATAACGTTAGCAGCTATTAGCTCTATAACTAGCCTTCCAGAAAATATACTAGACCAAATCCGCTATAATGCTTATATTCACGGCGCTATAAAATGAGAACCTATTGATGCATTTTTTTTTTCTTTAAGCCATTTTGAAGGGACGGTTTATGGACTCAATTGACAATGAGAATGGACAGATAGCAATACTATAAAGTATAGATTTAGCTGTACAAAAAGCCCCATGTTTGTTTACAAAAGCTGGCCCTCAACCATTATATTAGACGGGCCCCAGTGGCCACGAAAGTGTTAAAGTAGCAGCTATTATTTTCAGTGCAATATAAAATGAAGACGGCAAAGAAAATCAGATTGCACAACACAAAATAATTAATATATTTCAGTAGTTATTTTGTTTTATTTCAAAAAGAGGACAAAGTAGCACCTATTGTTTGTTTTTTAAAGGCCATGAAATACATTTTCATGCCTAGTCTATTGCAGCACCACCACAATTGTCCAATATTGTTTCAAGTTTCTTTAATAGTTGTCATACAGAAGTACAGAATACTTTTATACAAAAATTAATGCTTTTTACTGTTACGCTCCAGAGACTGTGCTAGACAAGATAAGTATGAAATAAAATAGTATAGTGTAGTGCTGGAGGAAAGAGGAATAAACGGAGGTAACGTAATGCTTGTTTATTATACAAAGCCACGTCAGTAAACAAGAACACAAGAGCACATGAATCGCTAGCACAGTAATGAATGAATAACAGCGAGTGCAACCGCAATAGATGTCCCCTCTGGCCGCGGCGCCAGATCCATCGTTCCCTCCCACTACACAACACAGTCAGAGGAGAACACGAACCAATACTGTAGTCACTACACCAGCCCCCCCAGTGTTCACCTCAATATACGAAATCCTCATGGTGAGGAGGGCGTATGGCCCGGCCCCTACGACTGTAGGTAAAGTCAGGAGGTGCGGGGGGGGGGGGGTGTGACAGCATCCGTCACATCCTCCTGCCGAGCAGGATGGGGGTCAGTGACCAGACGCTCACGAGCGGCGGGGGGTCTGAGGGGTCGCAGGGGGGAATGGCCCCGGCGTGGCAGGGGAGGTAGGACCGGGGGCCGGCCCCTGCGCGGCGGCAGGGCCAAGTCCAGGGGCAGTTCAAGGTCCAAGTGTGCCGGCTTGAGGCGATCCACGGACACACACTCAGGCCTACCCCCCACGTCGACCACAAAGTTCTTGGCCCTGGCCTCGATGACGCGGAAGGGTCCGTCGTAAGGAGGGCATAGCGGAGTCCTGTGGCCATCGTGACGAATGAACACGAACCTCGCCGAGTGCAGCTCCGGGGGCATCCTCGACGTAGGGACCCCATGCTGCGTAGTCGGGACCGGGACGAAAGTCCTGGCGCTGTCCAGCAGCGAGGCGCGCTGAGCAGCGGCAGACCAGGGGTTTGTCGACCTGGGAATAAAGTCACCGGGGACCCGTAGCGGCTGTCCAAAAACCAGCTCGGCCGACGACGACTGGAGGTCCTCCTTTGGCGCCGTCCTGAGCCCCAGCATGACCCAAGGGAGCTTGTCCAGCCAGTCGCCGTCCGTGAGGCTGGCTCGAAGGGCGGCCTTCATGGAGCGATGAAAACGCTCGCAGAGCCCATTTGCCTGCGGATGGTAGGCGGTCGTATGGTGGAGCTTGACCCCCAGACTCTCCGCCACCGCCGCCCACAGTTCCGAAGTGAACTGTGAGCCACGGTCAGAGGAGAGATCAGCCGGGGTGCCGTAGCGGGAGACCCACACCGCGATGAACGCCCGGGCCAGGTCGGGGGCCGTCGTTGAGGAGAGCGGGACCGCCTCCGGCCAGCGAGTCGTCCTGTCCACCATGGTGAAAAGGTAGTTGTATCCATGCGAGGGGGGCAGCGGTCCTACCAGGTCCACGTTGACATGGTCGAACCTCCGCTCAGGCACGGAGAACTGTTCCAGGCGGGCCTTGATGTGCCGATGCACCTTGGCGCGCTGGCAGGCGGTGCACGTGTCGACCCAGGCTCTCACATCCCTCTTGAGCCCTTGCCACACAAACTTCTCCGACACCAGTCGCAAGGATGGCTTCCTGCCAGGGTGAGACAAGCCGTGTATGGCCTCGAAGGCAGGGCGTCTCCAGTTGGCGGGGACTACCAGCCGCGGCTGACCCATGGAGACGTTGCACAAGAGCGTAACCCCCGCGTCACCGAACACTACCTCCTCCAGGCGCAGTCCAGTGTCCGACGACTTGAGCGCTTGGACGGCAGGATCGGCGGCCTGGTCCGCAGCCATGCTGACGTAGTCCAAACCCAGCTGCACCGCACCGACCACCGCCCTGGAGAGACAATCTGCCACCTGGTTGGACTTCCCAGCAACGTTCTGGATGTCCGTGGTGAACTCGGACACGTAGGCGAGCTGGTGCTGCTGGCGCTGCTGGCGGTCGGACCACGGCTCTGGACATGGCGTGCGTGAGCGGCTTATGGTCCACGTAGGCCGTAAACTCGCGTCCCTCCAGCAAGAAACGGAAGTGCCTGACAGCAAGCCACATCCCGATGAGCTCCCTGTCGAACGTGCTGTACCTCTGTTCCCTGGGCGACAGCTGGCGGCTGAAGAAGGCAAGCGGCTGCCAGGCGGCCCCAACCCACTGCTCGTACACCGCTCCCACAGCAAAGTCAGAGGCGTCCGTGGTGAGAGCGGTGGGCGCAGAGGGCGAGGGGTGGGCCAACATGGCCGCGCGGGCCAGGGCCTCCTTGTTGTCTTGAAAAGCCTTGACCTGCTCCGCCGTCCAGTCCACCGGCTGCTTCAGCGTCTTGCCCTTCTGGGCGTCGTACAGAGGCGGCAGGATGTGAGCGATGTGGCGGAGGAAGCGATAATAAAAGGTCACCATCCCGATGAACCCCTTGAGCTCGCTGACTGTGCGGGGGCACGGAAATGCGGCGACCGCTTCCACCTTCGAGGGGAGGGGGGTCACCCCCTCTGCGGAGACCCGGTGCCCGAGGAAGTCGATGGCGCCCCGCCCGAACTCACACTTCGCCGGGTTGATGATCAGCCCATGCTGGCTGAGCCGTGAGAACAGGGTTCGGAGGTGGGACAGGTGCTCCTCCTCTGTGGCGCTCGCTACGAGGATGTCGTCCAAGTAGACGAAGAAGAATGGCAGGTCCCGGAGCACCGAGTGCATGAGGCGTTGGAAGGTCTGCGCCGCGTTCTTCAGGCCGAACGGCATTCTCAGGAACTCGAAAAGCCCAAAGGGCGTGACGACGGCCGTCTTGGGGGACGTCCTCGGGGTGCACTGGTACCTGATGGTACCCCCGTACCAGGTCCACTTTTGAGAAGAAGCGATTGCCTGCCAGGTTCGCCGCAAAGTCCTGGCCATGCGGGACCGGGTAGCGGTCAGGCTTGGACGCGTCGTTGAGGCGGCGGTAGTCCCCACATGGGCGCCACCCACCGTCTGACTTAGGGACGATGTGCAGGGGAGACGCCCAGGGGCTGTTCGAGCGCCGAACGATGCCCACCTGCTCCATGTGCGCAAACTCCGCCCTGGCGACGGCCAGCTTCTCCGGGTTGAGGCGTCTGGCCCTGGCGTAGAGGGGAGGCCCACTGGTCTCAATGTGGTGCTCCACCCCGTGTTTCACCGTGGGCGCGGAAAAAGTGGGCTTGCCCAGGTCGGGGAACTCAGCGAGTAGCCGAAGGTACTGGTCACTTTCGGCGAGTGTATTGGACCACCCGCCGTAAACGGCCTCCCCCTGCGTACATGCAAAGGAAGCGAAAGTCTGTGAGTTGACCAGGCGCTTGTTCCCCACGTCCACTAGCAGGTTGTGGGCGCACAGCAAATCCAGTTGGCCAGTGCCATCCTCACTTGTGCCGGCAGCGTGCGCATGAACAGCTCCGTAAAGAGGATCATGGGGTCTTCGCTCCCCAGCAAATTCAGCATCCTCTCCATGCGCGCAGAAGGTCTCTCGTCTCCCAATTCCGACATAGCAAATAGGTGGCGCACCCTCTCTGCAGCGGACAGTTCAAAAGTATGTAGCAGTAGGGTCTTGAGGCGCTCATATTTGTTTGTCGCCAGGGGATCAGACAAAAAACCTACCACTCTAGCTGCGGTGGAGCTGCCCAACACTGCCACAGTGTGGTTGTACCGGTCGTCGTCATCATGCACGTTGCTCTTGTTGAAATTTGCCTCCACAATAGCAAACCATGCAGCCGGAGTCGACTCCCAGAACTCAGGTAGCCTGAGCGTCGGCGCGCGCGCACCATGCGCTTCCCTGACGGGGGATGGTGATGGCTGCCGATGGCCTGAACGTCTCCCTCGTCCGGACATTTTGAAAGAATGTTTGTTCGCTGATTATTGTACACAATCGCCGTAACAAAAATCCGCGTCGGGGTCACCAGTGTAGTGCCGGAGGAAAGAGGAATAAACGGAGGTAACGTAATGCTTGTTTATTATACAAAGCCACGTCAGTAAACAAGAACACAAGAGCACATGAATCGCTAGCACAGTAATGAATGAATAACAGCGAGTGCAACCGCAATAGATGTCCCCTCTGGCCGCGGCGCCAGATCCATCGTTCCCTCCCACTACACAACACAGTCCACTACACGAACCAATACTGTAGTCACTACAATAGCATGTAAAATAGAAGTAAAAATAGAGGTCACAGTGTTCAGTATAGACATATGTACAATGTTCGATGCAGAATAGAAGTAACTGAGTTACCATACAATATACAATATACTATGCAATGTACTAATATACAATACTATATATATAGTGCAAAGCAGAAATGGGATGAGGTACAATTTAGGTACAATTTACAGTAAGGTGTACGAGTTGTAGTGCAAATCCTTTACCAATAAATATAAAGCTCTCTATATTGTAGCTCTCTTTCAGTGTGACAGCTGGCACTGGAATCTACAGTACCAACAAATCCATGTATGTCTCTGGGCTGTAGCTGCTGGTTGCAATTCTTAAAACAGCCACAATGTGATCATCTGTCACTGTGGATCTGACCTTTGACTTGAAAGCCTTCATGTGTGAAAATGCAGACTCACAGAGGTAGGTTGATTTTTGTCCTTCTCCAGCAGATTCCAGTATCCACCAATTTCCTTGGGATTTGAAAGCGCTTTAATAACAAGGTCACACTGCAAGGTCATAATCTCCATCTCCAAGTCAGTGATGTCCATTGTCCATGTCAAAAATGTATGCCACCTATTTAGCCATGTGTCCAATTTGATCCACATCCAGCTCTTGGCTAATAATAAATAATAATAATAATAATGCAGGACCTGTTCAGAGGTCTTTAATTGGCATGCAATTATCCTCAATGTTTAGCGGTTAGCACACACAGTTAGCACACACACACACACACGCATGCATTGTTTTTGTAGGATCGCCGATGCGATTAGTCTCTGCGATTAACCCATCCCGTCGTCCTTCCCCCCAAGGGCAGCCGGGAGCAGACAGGCGTCGGCGAGGGCCGCGCCCGGGGACCAATCCAGGTGCTCCTGCCCGTCTTCGTCAAGGACGCCACAGCGTTAGCGATCTGTTGTTGTGCATGTTTTTCCATTGGGTTTCTCTTATCGTGGGGGAAACCCTTGCGAGCACGGCGAGAACATGCAAACTCCACACAGAAAGGCCTGGGAGATACCCCACCTGGGTACCTGGCATCATGGAAACCTGGGCCCTCATTCATCAAGTTTTCTTGGAAAATGTTCTATTTCCACACGTAAGCACAGAATTTAGAATGTGTGCACGCACAAAGAAAACGGGATTTATCACACGTGCGTAGACAGGTCCTACGCACACCTGTCATGATAAATATCACCTTGCTTCTACGCTGAGGCTCGTGCACACTTTCACGTATTTGCATACCAAAACCGCCCCGATTAACCATATACGGTAATGGAACACCCCCATGAAATGTGGAAAAATTTACTAAACCGAGGGAAGCGTGTTATGAGACAGGCTGACAGACGTGTACACGTACGGTGATGTCGGATATGATATCTATTAACCATTGCTGCCTGGGCAGCGCAAACACTAATAAAGACCGTGCTGGAATATGACTGCCTTTTTCCGTTTTGTTTGATTAATACCCAGGGATTAAAGTTCTCCTCAATTTTATTCCAAATCGCGACGGATTTTCCGTCAATTTTCTACCTGCTGCATATGATTTCTAGAGGCATACAATCTATTTTGATGTCAGTATTGGGTAGCCTATATAAACAATAATACGAGAGCATATACAGGAACAATGAATCTCACTGCCATGTATGATGTAGCCTGCCTATGTGATCAATACATGAACTTGAATTCCATCATGTTTGTGTGCGGGAGCTCACAAGGCTGTTGTCACAATGGGTGGTAGTACAGTAATAACAGTCTACACAATATCACGATGGACCATGCCATGTAGCCTATGTTCTATTATGACATGATCTGTGATGACAAATGTTCTAGAATGTTTGATTATGACATCATACTCTGACAGCATGCCTATGATCAATAAAAACGCGAACTTGAATCCCATCATCATATTTACATAGTCTGTCCACTATCTTTATTACTTTGTTATTCCCCCCCCCCCCCATCTATGTAAAGCGACCTTGCATGGGTCTCTTGAAAGGCGCCTTGTAAAATGAAGCTATTATTATTATTATTATTGTTGTTGTTATTATTATTATCATGTCTGTGTGCTGAGCTCAGTGAAGTTTCAACGGAGCGAGGTAATCTATTCTAATCAACAAATTGAAGTAGAAAGCATTCCGTTGTGGCCAATCTTATTTGGAAACTTGACACAAAATAATAGTATGTCGCTTTTTATTTGAAACAATATTTAATGGCATTTGGAGGTGGGTGTTCTGCTTCTGCCCCCCGTGCCAAACAAGCAAGCCAACCTCTTGTTCCCGCATGAGCCCGTTATAATTACACTACTGTCGCTATTTTACAATGAACTATAATGAATTACGGGTCATACAGAAGTTGAACACGCCAGTGTTGGAAGTAATGCACGGAAGCTTATTTCCGCGTTGAAACAAATGCATTAACTGAGGAGCGCATATGCCGTAGTAACGATATTCTACCACTGGGCGTCAGCTAAGCATGCTCAGAGCTGTGCGTAGACATAAGCACAAAGTCAAGCACAAGTTCAAATTGATAGATCCCACACTTTGCTTAGAAATGGTTGTACGCACGGCTTAAGCACATATCTGTGCGTACGTCACGTTGATACATGAGGGCCCTGGTCCCCAAGCGGGAATCGAACCCTGGACCATCTTGCTGTGAGGCGACAGTGTTAACCACTACACTACCGTGCCGCCGTATGTGGCATCAGTTGTTAAGGACACCAGCTTGAGCAGTGGAATTTTAGTTTTGGTGACAAAGTCCATGAATACACAGAAAATATCCTCACCTCCTGTGTGTCCATTCAGTGGCAGCATTGTTAGCTATTCCTCTTTTGCACTCATGTCAGCGAACACCATTTTGAAGAAAATGCACAGGTCTGTGCGAACCATGGGGGAGCTAGGGGAGCCATGGCTCCCCTCCTAGATGAGACATCAGCTCCCCTGAAAACATGATTTGTGAATTTTTGGGGGGTCGCTAAAATACTGACAATAAATGCTATTTTTCCATGCATTTCTAATTTTTCTGTAATTTTCTGTATCGTCATCATCGTGTATAATGCGTAACATTTGGCTATTTTGATGTATGATTCATGATTTGCGCACTAATTCACCGTTGGTTCAATAATAGATGGTGACATGCATGCTATTCTTGCAATTACCATTCGGAGCGTGGCGGCGCTGCAGCCTGCAGGCACAAATCAAACTTCACCCGCCGTTTTAAAAGAAAGAAAATACAGGTATTCAGGATAATGTCAAAGAAGTAAGCCTTTTTTTTTTTTTTATTATTATCTTTTTCTCCCTCCATTTTCCTCCGATTTTTCTCCCATCCCAATGTTAGTCGTATGCCAATTCCCAGTCCCCTTCCTGGTCGCTGCGCACTTACCCCCCACAGTCAGATCATCTCGGAGAGTGGAGGCTATCACGTGCTTCCTCCGACACATGTCCAGCCAATCAACCGCTTCTTTTCACCTGGCAGCGCGGATCCTCCCTGAGAGGGCGTAGCGTGTGGAAGGATCACACTATCCCACTCAGGTACTATCCGCGCTTAGCAGGCGCCCCGACCGAACTGTAGGAGTCGCTGTTTACAACGACCCGGACCCACCCCGCCAGCTTCTCCCACCCTCTAATACAGCCAATTGTATTAGTGTGAACGGCCAGCCAAGCTGGTGACAACCCCCGGAGCTGTGAGCTGGACTCGAACAGGCGAATCCAGCTCACAGCTCCGGGGTTGGTGACGAACGCAATCTCCGCTACGCCACCTAACCGCCCAAGAAGTAAGCCTTCTAACCAATTTTGGTTTTACAAAGAAGGCGAAGCAGCCAATCGACTCGACTGAGCATGAGCCGGTAGGAGCATCTACTTCTTCAATCGCAGACAATTTTAAATTGACTGCTGGCGACGCTAACAACCTGCTGCGGGGATTACTTCTGTGACATGCAGATTTTGAGAATTGGGCAGATCTTCACCATCAGGTGGGTGGCGAGTAATTTTAATACTGTAAAAGCAGTCTGGAATAACTACCCTGCTTTAGCGCGCCACTTTAAAACAGCAAGTGAGGACGTATCTCGCAGGCAGCTGATCCCAGGCCTTTGTGGTCGCTTCTGTGTTAAGGTAAGACCTGCTTTTCCTAATTACAGTAACTGTATTATTACGCACACTGTTGACTCGTTGAACTGAAGAGAAAAACGCACACAGGTTTTCATGTCCTTTTTCTGTTGTGCCTCAAAGTCCTCTGAAATCCCGTCACATCTCTGTGTCACAGTTCTCCTACATTTACATTTGCATTTAGTCATTTAGCTGACGCTTTTATCCAAAGCGACTTACAAGTTCTGTAGCTACAACAACTCAGCAGGAAGGGTACAACTCTGGCAGCTAAGGGTAAGTAACATTGTTCATCAAACAAACAAACTTGAGTGCTACAGTCTTGAGTGCATAGTAGTTTAGACATATTAGCATAGTAGGTAGGAATATAGGCAAGGTGAATGAATGAATGAATGAATGAATGAATGAATGAATGAATGAATGAATGAATGAATGAATGAATGAATGAATGAATGAATGAATGAATGAAATTAATGAAAACTTTATTTAACAGATTGCAGAATGGGTACAATACAGTACGGCTCAATACACAATTTTTTTTTTTATCCACTTTTTCTCCCATTTTCTATTTTTCTCCCATCCCAATTTTCATATCGTCCAATTCAACCCTCCCCTGTCTTCGAACGTTGTTTCTTGCCTCCCACAAGCCGGCTGCAATGTGGACTAAGTCATACATAGCACGAGTCCCCTCCGATACTCGAGATAACAGCCGTCGCATCTTTTCACCTGCACGGCTCGATCTTTCAGCGTCTGGGGTCTGGGCTTTGGAGGGGCCCCGCCCCCGTCGCTTCTTGATTCTACTGCGCAAGCGCACCAACTGACCTGTAGGAGTCGCTGTCCACAACGCCTGATCCCCACCCTTCAGTTTCCCTCCCCGTAATACGGCCAATGTGTATTACTGTGGACGACCAGCTAAACTGAAAGCAATGTGGAGAGCGGGGCTCGAACAGGAGGCATCCTGTTTGAGCCTAGTCCCCAGCATTCGTTGCGAGCGCCTTGCCCACTGCGCCACGTAGCCGCCCAATACACACAATTGTTAAGGGGATGCAGACCAGAGAAAGACGTTTGTCTTGTTTACATCAGGGTCCCCCATTTTCAATTCATAGTGACATTTATGACATACACAACATACATGACATCATGACATTTATGGCATAGGGACATACATGACATACAGGTATATAGTACTGTTACATTTGTGACATATATGATATGCAAATATACAATACAGGTATATTAGTTGCAACGTACATACTAGTAAAAGACAACGGTTAGTAGTTATTTAAAAAAAAATCTTTTTATTATTATTATTGATTGAAGAATTGTGTTTTTATTTAATGGTGGAACATTTTGTGGGTTTCAGCTTTCCGGACTGTGGTGGGAAGTTTGTTCCACCATTGTGGAGCGAGGACCGTGAATAGCCTGTTTCACTTTGATGACCCCCCAGGAGCTCGGATAGGAGTGGGTCTGAGGCGGCCAGAACGCGTGTATGCCTTCTACAACAGAACTGCGTTTCCGTGTTCTAGTTTTGCGCTCTGATTGGCCAGGTCATGTGACATGTGCGCCAATCGTGGGACAGCAAGTTCTGCGCCTATTTCCAGGTCTAACAGCCTGCAAACTACCTGGCGTTCTATCGCCATGCTCTAAGACAAACTCTAACCTTAACCAACTTCGAAAGAGTGCCTAAGCTTAACCGTCGGAATCAGGGCAGGCGTTCTATCGCCATGCTCTAAGACAAACTCTAACCTTAACCAACTTCGAAAGAGTGCCTAAGCTTAACCAGTGTAGAAACTTGCGGTCCCACGATTGGGCGTACATGTCACATGACCAGAAATGACCTGGCCAATCATAGACGCGGAAACGCAGTTCTGTTGTAGACGGCATTCAGGCGGCCAGAACATGCAGAGTGTAGGGTTCTTGAGGGTGTGTTGTTAGACACCATTGGCCGGAGGTAGGCGGGAGCCATTCCCTTCGCTGCATGGTATGGCAGGTCAAGCACCTTGAAGCGGATTCGTGTGGCAATGGGAAGCCAATAAAGCTCTCTAAGAAGTGGGGTAATGTGGGCTGACTTTGGTAGATTGGAGGTCAGGTGGGATGCTGTGTTCTGTATGAGTTGAAGCTAGCAGTGCATTGCAGTAGTCAAGGCGAGACATGGCTGTTGATTGCAGGAGGAGTTGGATGGCTTCTTTTGTCAGGAAGGGGCGGATCCTTCTAATGTTGCTCAGGAAGTTGTTTAGGCAATGTGAAGTTCAGCCGGTCATCAAGGACTACACCTAGGTTATTGGTGGTCAGGGACGGAGCCACGACTACATTCTCAAATGTGATAGAAAGGTCGGTCAGCAGGGAGGATTCAGCAGGTGAAGTAACTCTGTTTTGCTTGGGTTCAGTTTGAGCTGATTTTTTTTTCTATTATTGAACCAACGGTGAATTAGTGCGCAAATCATGAATCATACATCAAAATAGCCAAATGTTACGCATTATACACGATGATGACGATACAGAAACAGCTTGTCTTGATGCTACAGTAGTGATTTCAGTGATTTCACTTTCTCACTTCACTGTTGGCTGGATACAACTTGTCAAACTATTTGTGAGTGAGGAAATGCCCTTCCAAGTTTTCTTTTTTTGCCAGTGCCACACAGTAATTACAAATAAGATTTCCTTTCGACATGAAGAAAAAATAATCATCTTCCCATTTTGTGTGGAAATAGTAGTTTTTCTGTCTTTTATCATTCTCAATTAAACAGTCAGCGCAGGTGTGGTTGTAAGCAGGTAATACACCTTGCTGAAAACAGTGTATTTATTATCCCAGATGGGTTATTCATGATGTTGTTCCCTGAGGGTGGAGCCCAGGGAAATCCAGCCAAAGAGCCACAAAGGACAGGGATTAGTTGGGATTCATGTTGAAAACAGAAAGCCTGAGTGTGATTGGTTATCTTTGTTTTGCGATTCCCAAATCATCCAGAGATCGACTAACAGGCCCATTGAGATTGACCGGTCGATCGAAAATACATTACTAGACGTTGCAGATCAAATTACTCAAGATTGAGCAATAGCATATCAAACTTACCGTTAAATGTTGTCAGGAACTTATTTTAGGTAAAAATGTAGGTAGAAACAGAAAATTTATGAAGGAGCCATTTTGTACACACACATTTTTCAAAGATCTCTTCATACACACTTTACGTCATCTGGGCTCCACATCTTGCTTCGCCTATTGGAATACTCCTCATGCCAATTGGTGCACACTGAAATAATTGTACTCAATACACCTCTCACTGACTCACCAGCAGCAACATATAAGCAGATGAGTGACCTACAATTGCCCTTCCTCTCTTTCACGCTGTAAGGATATCTTATACGCACCTCCAGGCTAGGAAGAGTATCCTTATTGCTGTTCAACATGGACAAGTTTCCATCACACCAACAGTCCTTTTCAGGACCACACCGGGGGAGATATGCCGGTGGCCACTGTTCCCATTTAGCTGACGTTTTTATCCAAAGCGACTTACAAGTTCTGTACGACGTCATCAGGAAGGGCACAACAGCTCAGAGCCCGCCGTGGGCAAGAAATGCAAAGAGTGAACACAAAATATAGAAAGAGGAATTATTACCAATTCCTGTCCAGTTCTTAGACACTTGGAGTCTAGTCTCCTCCGGTGGCTCACTCATATTATCGATACATCACATTCAGGTAAGTATCCTATGATGGTGATATGGAAAACACGAGATATGCTCAGACTGGATTATGCCCCTTTGTGGCGTTTGCTGGGATTGCTATCACAAAAGAAATAAACAAAACATGACTGCCTCAACGCAAATGCCATCATAGTCCCTGTGAAAACAAATGCTGCCATAAAAGAGGGGACATTGAGGACATTGCCCTAAGAAAAAAGGATGTCCACCGTTCTAAGCCAGTTGTTCTCAGCAACGCCAGCCTGTGGAATGTGGAGCCCCCAACTAGTCTGGTGATGTCATGAGATATATCATGAATCGGAGATAGCTGGCATACTGGTTTTCATGTGGAAAATAGTGCAGCCAGCTGTGGTGAGGTGGTAGCTATTGTCACATTAAACAGCTTCCCCTCATAGGGTATATCCTGCCCGCATGAACTCAGTGATGATGTGGTGAACTCTTTTTTCGCATCCACACCTGTGCCGATGGTGGTAGAGGAAGAAATGTCGGCAGCTCAGGTCTCTTCACATGCATTTGTGGTGGTTCTCACCCTGGGTTTTTTTCCCAAAGAAAAATAATGCCTGCCGCTCTAAATTAGCATCATAGGATACTCTGCTTTAATTTTTCTGCAGTCTATGTTACGGCTTCACCTCCACAACCCTCCATACCTGCCTCACACACTCCCTACACTTCAGCTCAACCCTCCATACCTGCCTAACACACCCTCTGCACTTCAGCTCGGGCACTACGCGCGCGTAATAGGCACAGGTGAAACGAGTTGCACTGATGGATGGAGACTCCACACCTGCTACCCCTCTGCCTACAAGAAGCATGGTTCTCCATTCATTCACTGTCAGATCTTCCCTAAGAATAGCCTGGAAAGTATCCTCTATGTTATTTACAGATGATGCTGTCTGACAGATCGTGTTTTTGACGTTGTAGTTTCCTGTGTACAATTCTCTCGTGATCTTTTGACATTGTATTTTCCCGTTTACAATTATCTTGTGATTTTTGACATTGTATTTTCCCGTATTCAATTCTCTCGTGATTTTTGACGTTGTATTTTCCTGTGTACGAGTCTATCGTGAAGACTTCCTCCACAGCCCACCAGCGACCCCCACTAGCCACTACCTGCCAGCGCGCCAGGCTAAAACACTCAGGCTCACCGTACCTTTACGCACACAGTAATAAACGCCCTACAGGGTTAAACAGTATTCTGCCTCCCGTGTTGTGCATTTGAGCCCACAAGCTACCGTGACATAACAGTCTAGACTGGACAATCTGAAACGGGCTCAGCCAACACGGGAGACTCGATGACACGAGCTTCCCTTCAGGCCCAGGCGAGAGTCCCCACTGACCGGGCGCTTGCTTCGGGAAGCCTCTGCAACTGTCCAAGCCCTGAACGATGGGCTCCAGGAGTAGCCGCCTCTTCTGCGTTACTCAGGGGGGTTTCAGTAGAGTTCTGTCTCTCATTTCATCCTCAGTGCTGGAGTCCCTTCTTCTTACGAGTCTAGTTCCATGTGTGTTTAGTGGGTGTTGTTACTTATGAAGGATATATTCTGTGGATATAATAGAGGAATAGAAACTAACCCTGTGTCGGTGGACAATATACTGTTCTAATGTAGCTGCTACAGCTAACCCAATAATACTGACTTTCAGGGGAAGGAGTAGGGTAGGCTATGGTGCAACATCTGTTGGGAAAAACACAGAAAACGCTGGTTACGGCTACTTTTCCTGGTAGTATAGCAGGTTCAATCCCAGCTGAGGAGAACTGAATCAGTGGCGTGTTTGTTCATGGCTTAACATCCAAACATACATGTGGGCAAGCAAAGTGTGTTACTTAGCTTGCGGAAGATGATAGAAGGAGGGCCCAAGCCAAACGAGTCTCTGGTCCCGCAGTAACATAGTTGGGTGGGAGGAGGAGATTGTCAGGCTGTTGTCATGGAGAATCCGATGTGTAGATGACGTGTGGAATGGACACCATGCTGTCATGAGACCTCTGCCTGGATCAGTCTGCCATTTGACTTGGACAGGATTGGAACCGGATTTGTCTGTCAGGTGATTTTCTCCTGTAGTTGTTGTCCAGAAAATTCCTTTCAATTGTTTGGTATCCCCCCTCATGACTAGTGTCCATTTACTCTGTGTGTCTGGTTAGGGTTTGATTATTTTCATAGGTCATGGTATATTCTTTTTTTTTATCCACTTCTTTCTCCTCTTTTTCTATTTTTCTCCCATCCCAATTCCACTGTGCCAATTCACCCCTCCCCTGTCTTGAACGTTGCTCGCATATGCCCCCCACTGGCCGGTTGTAGGGAGGATAGAAGCCTTGCATCACGTGTCCCCTCCGGTACACGAGGAGGCAGCCTGTCACATCTTTTCACCTGCCAGCGTGGACTCTCATTGGCGAGGTGTAACGTGTGGGAGGCTCACACTACCCCCGCCATTTCCTGTCTCTGCTGTGCAGGCGTCCCCAACCGACCTGTAGGAGTCGACTTCCACCCGCTAACTCTGACAATTGAGTTAGTATGACGGCTGGCCCAAGCCGGAGGCAACGCAGACAGCTGGAGTCGAACCCGTTGTATCTTGCGTTGGTGACGAGCGCAATGTCCGCTGCGCCACCCAGCCTCTAGGTCATGGTATATTCTGTGTTTTTTCACACACAGATATATTCCTTCATCCCCAATCTAGTCCTACTGTGAGACTGTTCAGATGTACTGAATTTTGGTTTCATAGGGTTCTTTCTGTCTTTGCTTTCACAGAAAAGTATTTTTGTCATCAGCCTCCCCATGTGATTTGTGTCAGCTCAGTTTGTACAGCTGGTGCATAATTCTCTCGCTAGGCGTTATGCACACTCATATTCGGCTCCCTCTCTGAGCATATTATTTGTGAGTTGGATCCCCCTTTTGGTAGTTCCGGGGCAAACAGGGGTTACATTGATCAGGGCTATGCCAACAATCATATAACTAAGGTTAATAAATAACCACTGTTAATAAATAACCACCGTTATTAACTACAGTGATTGTGGCTGCCATTCTGAATGGCCCGTTTCAAGAGGGAGGGTTCTTGTCACAGCCGAACTGCAGAAAAGGCACAATGCACATATTTCAAAATGTTCACTGTTGGGACAACCCCTCATTCTGTAAAAAACAATGCAATACACGGAAAAAGGCAATTTTCACAATATGATTCAAAATATGATTTGTATTCACAAACATATTTGTGAATACATGTATCTATTCTACCTTCACCATGTCCTGGTGTGAGAATATTTGTTGAGCTTCATACATTTGTCTGTGTTCTTCTCTTGTTTGGAAAATTATATGGCAGAGATGAGGGATTTCAAGGACGCATGGACTCCAATTTAATCAGAGAGGCTGAGAGCAGAGAGGAAGAGTGACATACAAAGGAGAGAAGTTCATTATTCTGCTGAAAAGGAAACCAATGGCTTTCACAGTCACCATGGTAACTGGCTTTGCTTTTGCCATCAGACCTATATAAGGTACTTCACAGCATTAAGCACAGTTATTGCATGGTAAAAGGAGAAATATTGCTTTCCAATTTGATTGCCATGGCGATTCATAGCTGTGCCCCAAATGTTTCATCTGCCTGCGTCTCTCCAGGATTTCTTAATTTTTTTATTTAAACTTTAGCATTTTAAACACAGAAAATACAAAACACAACTGTGTGTGTGTGTGTGTGTGTGTGTGTGTGTGTGTGTGTGTGTGTGTGTGTGTGTGTGTGTGTGTGTGTGTGTGTGTGTGTGTGTGTGTGTGTGTGTGTGTGTGTGTGTGTGTGTGTGTGTGTGTGTGTGTGTGTGTGTGTGAGGGGGTACATGCAATCTTGTTGTATACTTGTTACAAGTTCAGAGTTATGCAAACGTCAATATAGTGGCCACATGTATGTATGCACAAATACATCTGCATGCATGCATATAGAAATATGTTCACAAACATACAGCCCATGTACATGTACATACAACCATACATACACATGCACATAACTATATGCAATTGCATACACACATAGACATATACATGCACATACCTACATGCATGTGTAGATTAGATTAGATTAAAATCTATTGTCATTATAGAGCACAAGTACACTACAACGTAAATATGTTCAACCATCCAACCAGAGTGCAAATGTAGCAGTAAAGTGCAACAGCAATATACAATGTACAGGTTGTTAAACTGGGTACAAAATATACAAATTAGTACTACTGAGTGTAGTGCTAATCAGATGTATGTACAGAGTTGTAGTATAATAAATAAAGACAGTATGACTACTACTGGCCAGCAGCGTACTAGTAAGAGTAGGATATGTATAGATATAAATATAGTAAAGGACCATGTGCAGGTAAGTACAGACAGGTGAGGATAGGTATTATATGCGGTGAGAATAAATATATATATATATATATATATATATATATATATATATATATATATATATATATATATATATATATATATATATATATATATATGGCCTTGCCATGTACATGCTATCCAGTGGAAGCTGCTGACCAAATTTTTTGGTGAAGCACAAATTATTATATTATATATTAAATTATATTTTTTAAACATCCCCAATGCTGCAACACCCCCATTCCTCCCAGGTGTCAGGCTCCTCATTCGCTTCCATTCATTTTGGGGACCATGTTTAAATATCATACTTCTGAAGTATAAACAAACTATACTGCTGTGACGATTTCAATAAAACAGACCATTCTGAGTCAATGGTATGCAAAACTGTACATGGGAATATCTAACATGTATTTACCACCTTCCTCTGCACGAGGCCACAGATGGGTTTTATGTAACACAAGGACAATGAATGAATGAATGAATGAATGAATGAATGAATGAATGAATGAATGAATGAATGAATTAATTAATGAATGAATGAATGAATGAATGAATGAATGAATGAATGAATGAATGAAAACTTTATTTAACAGATTGCAGAATGGGTACAATACAGTACGGCTCAATACACACAATTGTTAAGGGGATGCAGACCAGAGAAAGACTTTCGTCTTGTTTACATCAGGGTCCCCCATTTTCAATTCATCATAACATGACATACAGATAGACAGTACTGCTACATCTATATATGACATACAGAGATATAGACAGTACTGCTACATCCAGACATTTATGACATACCAGATCTACAAATATACATTACTGTTTAAGAGTACAACGCCTGTCATATAGACCTATAGCGTTGGAAACTGATTAAGGAGAGGGAGAGGAGAGAAGAGGAGAGAGGAGGAGTGTTACAGTAACGTTACACAAACTGACAAAGCCAAGACACTTACCCATAAAGACGGTATCTCGATCGATCTTTCAATCAATCAATCAATCAATCAATCAATCAATCAATCAATCAATCAATCAATCAATCAATCAATCAATCAATCAATCAATCAATCAATCTCATCTTTCATTGAATAGTGCAGCTTCTCCATGTGACGAGTCCGAGTCGAGCCGCGTGCATTAATCCCATGGAAAATGTAAACAATAGCCATGTGCATCGCGAGCCAGCTTGTTGCATCAAATTGATGTTTGGTTTTTGTCTCCCGAGTGCAGTTAGAACTACACTACTGTTACGGACACGTATTGTTCTCTAAACAATTCGGCTGGCTAACGTTAGCTCACGTTAGCGTCCAGGCTAAGCAGGCTTTCGTTTTATAAACACTACAACTTACTTTTTTCTGATCCAGATGCATAAGTCCACTTCTTCATGTTGCTCAGTTGTTGGTTTATACTTCGGTCTTAATGTTGGCGCAAAGTTTAATTTAGCCTGCCCTACTGTGTTGTTACAGCTGTACAGCTTACTAAACTACTAGCGAGCTCTTTCAATGCTGCCTAGTGCCTACACAGTCAAAACAGTCCAGCTGCAGTTCCGTAGGTTAGGTTTAGCTGGGGCCAATCTCAAGTTTCTCAAGTTTCTTTATTAGTTGTCATACAGAAGTACAGAATACTTTTATACAAAATGCTTCTTTCTGTTACATTTTGTATAAAAGTATTCTGTACTTCTGTATGACAATTAATAAAGAAACTTGAGAAACTTGAGATTGGCCCCCGCTAAACCTAACCTACGGAACTGCAGCTGGACTGTTTTGACTGTGCAATGCAGCAATCTCTGATTGGATTTGAAGGTTGTCAATCATTCAACCTCCGTGTATTGGATTTCAAGGCTGTCAATCATTCAATCCCCCATTCAATGGTTTAAATGCACAGACCGTGCTTAGATGACATTAATAGCCTATTTTGATTGGCTATTATTTATTATTTATTTAATCCTGGGTCAACCTGTGCAGCCATCTGCACGAATATTTACTGCAGTCATTACTGCAGTGCAGGCCTGCTCAGAGCTGTCAATTTTGGCCATTTTTGAAGAAGAAAAAAATTCACTGGAATTTTGTTAATTTTTTTATTTCTAATAAAAAAGATTATAATAATAATTAAAAAAAATAATATATATATATATATGTAAATTTATATAAATTATGAATTATGAGTGAATTTGTGTTTCACGTGTTGTCATAGAGAGACCTCCACTGATGCTATCATACAGAGCTATGGAATATGTGCAGGTGTACATACAAGCAAGTATAGATGGGTTATATGCAGGTATATTCAGACAAATAGGGTAGATATAAATTATATAAAAGATATATATGTAAATATGCTGTATATGCGGTGTAACAGATTAATATAAAAATTGCTTATGAATTCACCTTTCATTATTTCTCCTTTTGGGTCTGAATCTCTTGCCTGTGTGTTTTGGTGTTTGTGTGTGTGCACGTGTTCAGCATGGCTACGTAGGTGCTTTATCCACGCGCAAGCTCCACGTCTTTCCTTACTGAACACCAGGTAGGTTCTGTCGAGTCAAACTCAGCCTGATAAATGTTAAAAGTTACCATTTTTTATTTGAATGTGATCTAATTGTTATAAATTGTTATATATAATATCCAACTTGCTCTGTGTAAATCCTGTAGAGATATCTTTTTTGGGTCTTTCAGTAAACACACTGCTCTCTCCATGTCCTCCAGCCATGATTCCCTTTAAAAGCAAGCTGGCTTTCTCTGCTTCCAGTTAAGAAGTATCAATCTCTTTACGGAAAGCCCACCTAATACCCAAAGGCGTATAATCATGTGACTAGTTATATTATGAGGTATTTGACCCAACATGCATACAGTAGGAGATAGGGGGACCCTGATGTAAACAAGACAAATGTCTTTCTCTGGTCTGCATCCCCTTAACAATTGTGTGTATTGAGCCGTACTGTATTGTACCCATTCTGCAATCTGTTAAATAAAGTTTTCATTCATTCATTCAACATCTAAAATCTCTGACATCATGGCATGCACTTCTACCCACAATGATTTCACAGCAGGACAGTCCCATAAGAAATGAATTCATGAACCATGATTATGCCAACACAAATCAGAGGCATTTATAGTTACCTTTGCTAGTCTGACAGGAGTCATGTATGTTCTACATATCATTTTATATTGATTGAATGATCTTGTATCGAACACATTTGGATGAAAGTATGCCCTCCATATAGAGGCCCACTGAGAGGTAAGTCATGTTCCCAAGCTACCTGAGTGGAGGTACAAGCCTTGTGAGCAAAAACATAGATCTGTAGATATAAGAAACAGTGCCTCGTGACAAGGTTGCATTAAAGAATATCCTGTTCAAGGTCACTGCTCTATATATTTTCTGATTTATGATAAATGGAAGATTGCTCCACTTCTACAAGGTCAGTTCTTGGTATCTAGGAACATCTAGGGACCGGTGGGTATGTATTCCCAGTGTCAGAAATATTGTTTCCATTATTAGGCTTGAGTAAATTGTGATGAAACAAAGGAGAATATAAATTATGAATTTGTTTGCATCTTTGCCTGGGAATAACACCATGTTACAATTGTGCAACCACCGAAATCTAAGCAAATGAATAAAGGGAAGATGATTAAACAGAAGGATTTGTAGATACAGTAATAAATTATAATCCATTTTAATTATAAATTCATATTTGACCTTGAACTTGACCTTGACCGACTCCCGGAGTCAGCATTGCTTGAGGCTTGGGCTGATCGTCATACTAACCCGTTTGGCTGGGTTAGGGGGAGGGCAAGTCATGGGTGGGAAATTGGCGTTGTGGACAGCGACGCCTACAGGTCAGGTCTGGGCGCTTGCTCAGCGGAGGCAGGACTTGATGAAGGCAGCGTGACCTCCCACGCGTTACACTTCACCAATGAGAGTCCTCGCTGCCAGGTGAAAAAAGAGTCACTGGCTGTCGCCGCACGTGTCGGAGGAAGCGTGCGGATGACTTCAGGGTTCCCTTGTACCGACCAGTAGGAGAACATGCGCACAACAAACAGGTAGGGGAGGGGGGGAATTGGCACAATGACCAAATTGGGATGGGGAGAAAACAGAGACAAATCGGAGAAAAAAAATAAAAGAAAATAAAAAAGAACTTGACCTTGACCTTTTTATGGCCAAATCATACATCTATGGATAGGGGAAAAGCTCCTCTTTTCAATGGCAGTATTAAATCTGGATTTAGTCATTTCCTCTCGGTTTTACGATAAAAGAGAGATAGAATTAGCATTTTTCCGATAAATTCTTATTTTCGGTAAATCTTAAAAACATCGGTAAACAAATGTAGTGCTGAAAATATACACTTTGACTGTTGTTTTGATAGGGTTAAGGTCTTTACTCTTTGCTACATTTGAAAAAGAAACACAACATTAATTAATACGGTCTGTATTGATAGATTTATGATAAAAACAGCAGGGTCCCCGGATTTGGGGATGCTACAGCTTAACAGGATAACTTATTAAGAAGTTCATATGGTAAAATCTTACAATTAAAGATCTGACCAATTGTCTATTGCTGAGAGTGTCTCTCTCAGCCACAAGAGTTAGATTGTGCCAAATAGTACAGGATGGAAGACATCGCCCATTGATCATATTAAACCTCTTCTGTAAAATTCTAGCAATGGAGCCTGAGAATCTAATAATAATATTATCCAAGGCAACAAGTAGTCTGGGATGGTACCATAGTGATGCCAGGGTTATGCCCTTATATGTGGCCCGAATCCACTTCTCCAACCACTCCCAACTGCCCACTTGATAATGTTCCTTGTAAGCCCACAACAACAGATTTGTTAAATACATCTGGAACTCCAAGACCCCCTTTATGTAGCAGGGTGGATTATCCCTGCTTTATGGGAGTGGTTGTACACGGCCACCTGGTAGCGGGATGCAGCAGAGCTGAGTCTAGCTGGACCCCCGACTGTAGGCCAGGAATGTCGAAATGGAGGTCGAGCAACAGGAGCGGATGGGGCCTAGGATTCACTGACCTAGGGATGGTACTCTGGTCCTTCTTGCCTTCCAGGGCGATCAGCAGTAGCTCCCCACACACCCCCACTTCCCCCAATATTTCCTGAGCCCTCCCACACCTGATGGCAGTAAGATGAATAATGTTTTCGCTCCCCAAAGCAGTACGCTTCCTTAATGACCTGTAGAGACCTTTAACAATAAACTATAGGCAGGGGTGGAGAAAGGGTTAAATAATAATGAACATTACCCGGGCAGAAAAGACACAGACTCAGTAACAGACACACACAGTGCTCCCATTCAGTAGTTGTTTAGTGAGAAGTCTGATTCAAGTTACAATTAAATACAGTCTGATTCAAGTTGATTATGCCCTGGGCACCAAGTGCTCTCGCTCTGTAACACAGATTAAAGTGCTTCCCACACTGGGCTAGACACAGTAACAAGACCTTCCCTTTAAGGGTCTATATATACTGTTCCACTACTCCATAGGTGGGGAGAGAGGGGAGGAAAAGGGAAGGGATAAAAGGGGTTACTGAATGGGAATTTTATAAAGGAACACACATATTATTACACTCAAAAGAAATTAACAGTGGGTTAATTTCTGTTAGGGGCGCCCCTTTGTTGGGGCGCCCCTTTACACTGCTCTCCAGTGTGCATTCATTGCACTGTTTATTTTCACTCTTATAGAGCTTGCTCCCCACAGTGTACTGTCTACCGAACACGTTTCAACACTCAGAGCGCCACTAGATGTTGGGCCCAAACTCAGCACCGCTAGTCCGGATGCTAAGATGGCCGACGGAGATCCCGCGATAACAGCCAGCGGGGCGGAGTGGACGCTGGAGCAGGTGCTGCTGGCAACGGCTTGAAGAGGCTGGAGAAGCGTGCAGTGTAGTGGCGTCCTCTGCTGGGCTGAAGAGGGGAGCTGTCGCGCGTGCTAAACTGTGGTGCTCGCCTAAACACAGCTAAACTGTGGGTCGTATTGAACCCTCCTACTATGACGCCTATATACACAGCTAACGCAAGGTGGCCAATGCCTACCACCTGGTCTTCGGCTCTGCTCGCCTGGTGAAGCCTTCACAGTGTCTCTGGCCCATGAACCAAACACTAGGCTACCGCAGATATTTCTGGAAGAACCCGTTTTGTAGCTGAGTCTATTCCTTTATCCGGCGCATTAATCAAACGCTCAACTACCGCATGTATTTCTGGAATAACCCGTTTTGTAGCTGAGTCTATTCCTCGCACACTCGCTCCTCTGGTGCTCCTCGGATAGACGTCCTCTCTCCTCTGTGTAGAACGTTCAAGAGGAAGTCCTTCTCTGGTGCACTTGGCGTTGAACTCCTTCTACCTCGTCTGATGTCCTTCCTGCCCAGCCTTCAATCACCGCCCCCTGCCGGCACCTGTAGTCCTGTCCCGCTATGAAACACCCATGTTTTGAAGAGGCGAATCAAAGGGCAGCAAGTTAATAGTCAATGACAGGGAGAGGTGATCAAAGAGAACCGCACGTTAATTGTCCATGTCCGGGTAGGTATGATCAAGAGCGGTCAACTGGTTACAACGTCCACGTAAACACAGGGAATGCAAAAGATTACTGTTAGACACAGGGGCGGGGCTAGGGGGTGGCTACTTGGGCTTAAGCCCCGAATGTTTACTGAAAAGCCCTGAATCTATTAAAAAAATAAAAATAAAAATATTATAAATAATAATTATATTTTTTTTGACAATTAATCATTGTTACATGAAAATATGTTTGCACCAGATTTAGCAGAAGCTCATTTCTATCTGTAGTCTATCCAGCTGCTAACTGTATTTGAGTGAGTTAAGTCTTGGTGTTATGGTAGACTCAGACCTAAGCTTTAAATCGCAATCAACAAGTTGACAAAAACATAATTCTTCCACCTTAGAAACATAGCTAAAGTACGGCCATTTATAAATCAAAAGGATGCTGAAAACCAGATCCATGCCTTTATCTCAAGCCGACTCGACTACTGTAATGCACTCCTTACCGGCCTCCCGAAAAAATACGATGATAACTATTTTATTGCAATGCACTATTGCATTATTTTATTCTATTTTACTAATTCTAATTCTAATACTAATTTACTATTCTATTTTATCGAGTTAACCCTAGATCTTAGATCCTAATATGAAAAACGATGTGATTTAATGTTCTATGTCTTACCTTGACTTTGTCTATTTTACTGCTATCTATTTTATGCTTTATGTCTGCACTTTATGCATTGCTCTTGATCTGCCAATGTTGTGCTCATTTTATGCCTGTCTTTTTGTACTGCTGTGAAGCACTTTGAGCTGCAATTCTTGTATGAAAGGTGCTATACAAACACAGTTATTATTATTATTATTATTATTATTATTATTATTATTATTATTATTATTATTATTATTATTATTATTATTATTATTATTATTATTATTATTATTATTATTATTATTATTATTATTATTATTATTATTATTATTATTATTATTATTATTATTATTATTATTATTATTATTATTATTATTATTATTATTATTATTATTATTATTATTATTATTATTATTATTATTATTATTATTATTATTATTATTATTATTATTATTATTATTATTATTATTATTATTATTATTATTATTATTATTATTATTATTATTATTATTATTATTATTATTATTATTATTATTATTATTATAATAATAATAATTATTATTATTATTATTATTATTATTATTATTATTATTATTATTATTATTATTATTATTATTATTATTATTATTATTATTATTATTATTATTATTATTATTATTATTATTATTATTATTATTATTATTATTATTATTATTATTATTATTATTATTATTATTATTATTATTATTATTATTATTATTATTATTATTATTATTATTATTATTATTATTATTATTATTATTATTATTATTATTATTATTATTATTATTATTATTATTATTATTATTATTATTATTATTATTATTATTATTATTATTATTATTATTATTATTATTATTATTATTATTATTATTATTATTATTATTATTATTATTATTATTATTATTATTATTATTATTATAAATTATTATAGTTTGCTTCATTAATTAAAGGGTGTGAATTTAAGTGTTCTCTAGTGCCTTTTGTCCGCTTTAAGGTGGTGGTATAAGTTAAAGGTTGTGGTGTCGAAGTAAAAAAAATCTAAACCTATCTGGGCTAAGCCCCGGATCTCCTACAATCCTAAATCCGCCCCTTAGACACCCTGAATAATAGCCAGACATATTCAGGTGTCTACATTTAATTATTGGGATCATTTTTGTATGCAATTACAATTGGTATAATGGGTTTATTTTTGTTCCAACGCATTTGAGTGAAGAGGGAACATTTATCAGTCATGAAACTGAAGAGGAATAGAAGACATTGTCTATGTTAGCCTACTGTAGATAATATGTTCATTTTCTAAATTTAAGCTCTACCCCATAGATATAGTGGTAAAGCTGTCTGATTGATTGATTGATTGATTGAACACTGTATTAACAGATTGCAGAATGGGTACAATACAGTACATCTCAATACACACAATTGTTAAGGGGATGCAGACCAGAGAAAGACTTTCATCTTGTTTAAATCAGGGTCCCCCATTTATAATTCATCAGGACATATATGACATACATGACATACAGATAGACAGTACTGCTACTGTACATCTATACATTTATGACATACCAGATTTGCAAATACAGATTTGCAAAAATAAAAAGATTTAAAACAGATTTGCAAATACAGTACTGTTTGTGATTAATGTCGTTCTTCACTACACTAAGGATAGCAGGACCATTTAAACAGAATATTTTGGTTACAGAGGATGTCATATTGATTGCATTTGCCACAAAAAGGCATATCCCAGAGTTCAGACCTGTATGTATGGGAATTGAGAGGTAATACCTCACTTTTATTCCAGTTCAATTTATATTCATTGATTTGAGAACTGCTGGTAAGGAATATACTAGTCTACTAAGGGTGAGTAATATGTTCAATTTATAATTATATCCATGTAGGTTCACGCCATGCTTATCCATTCTAGGGTGGATTGCACAGGCTGAAGGTTCAAGAACAACGACAAAAAGTATGGAACTGACAGGGTATCCTTGCCTTATGCCGCACCCTTAAGAGTGACGCTGACATTATTCTATCGAATGCCTTTTCTGCATCAACTGATGCAGCTAAAGCCAGCTCGTTAAGGGAATCTGCTCCCAGGAAATACATGAACAAACTGGGATGAAACCCACTTGATCTATATGGACTATGGCAACCCAATATCATGCACATGTGTGAAATACGCCAGCCAGTCCACTAGAAACAGTTATGGTTATGGAGACACGCAGGTATGAAGGTGCACTACCAGCAGGGAGTGTTAACCCCAAAACAAAATCAAAATAAATCCACAACTGGGGCTTAAACCAGCAGTCACTGCAGCTGGAAGCAAGTGCTTTCTCCACTACACTACAACCCATGGTAAAGTTATGATCAGGGTTAAGGTCAGGGGCATAGCTGGGGGGGGGGTAGCTTAGGATGATTCCAAGGGCCCAGCACTGGGTGTGTGTGTGTGTGTGTGTGTGTGTGTGTGTGTGTGTGTGTGTGTGTGTGTGTGTGTGTGTGTGTGTGTGTGTGTGTGTGTGTGTGTGTGTGTGTGTGTGTGTGTGTGTGTGTGTGTGTGTGTGTGTGTGTGTGTGTGTGTGTGTGTGTGTGTGTGTAGGTAGGTGGGATTATTACTCACAGCAGCCAGTCTTTCAGTTTTTGGAAGTGGGGGGTAAACAGAGGTTATGGCTCTTGGTTAGAAGCAGTTTTTTAGTTTGTTCTACTTTTTATTGTCCTCTGTATTTTTCCAGAGGGGAGGGTGGCAGACAATTTTTTTTTTTTTTGTGTAGTCGCCCAGTGTAAATGTCTTCCAGAGGTGGTAGTGTAGTCCCAGTGATATGCTGAGCCATCTTCAACACCGGTAGCAGATCCCTCCTGTCTTCCACAGTACAGCTGCAGTACCACACTGTGCAGCAGTAGCTCAGGTGGTGGCACTGTAACAGTTTTCCAGCAGCTGCTGTGGGAGGTGGGACTGTTTTAACCTGCTAAGGAAGTACAGTCTCTGTTGGGCCTTCTTCACCCAGTGGGAGATGTTTACGGACCACGTGAGGGGTGCCGTGATGTAGACTCCCAGGTATTTAAAATTGTCCACCCTTTCTACTTCCTCCCCTCGTATGCAGAGGGCAGAGTGCTCGATTCACCTTGATCTTCTGAAGTCTATTATCATCTCTTTAGTTTTTTGTGGTGTTGAGGTCCAGGTGGTTAGTGTTGAGGGGACCAGGGATTAGCATAGAGAGAGAGGCAGAAGGGGGAAGACAAGCGGGTGTGTGGGCGAGGGGGCTCTGGCACTCCTGGCAAATTGTTTTAACCCCTATTACAGCACCGGCACGGCGCTTCTCTTATCTAGGCCGCTGCAGCACTCATTAATATTCTGTACATATGGCAGCGCTTTCTGTATCATTGTCTATTAATGGGAGGGATAATCGCTCATTCAATTATCAGGCAGTCAGCGAAAGACTAAACCGCGCCTGGCCACCCCTGGTTCACACCGGCGGCACAGCCAAAACAGAGATGCGCCAGTGAGAAGGTGAGAGCGATAGCAGGGATTACACCATATTAGCTACTTTAATAAGGCGGGCACCAGGAATGATGTGAAGCCAATAGGGGCACGCTGGCGACCGGGAAACACAGCTGAACTCTGTGGCAGTGAAGAAGAAGAAGAAGTAACAGCTTAAAGAATGGGCCTTTTCTCTGTTCACCTTAAAAGTCACTGATGGATCTTTCGCAACACGGTTTCCTGGCCGTGGTTCACCTCACTGCGTCAAACAGCATTTCATGCTTTTGAACTGTAACGCAGATCTTTCCTGTCCTGTCCCGATCTGTGTTCAGAGACGGCAGCTGATGGCTATGTGATAGACTCTGACAGGCTTTGCGGTCTACAGCTTGACCCTGATCTCTGCGGGCCAAAGGTCTGCAGAGTGATCAAGTGCAGCATTCATCCCTGTTGATCTGTGCTTTGTGGTCCTGGGAGCCCGTACCCTCTGTCTTCCTGCAGTGGGGGCCGTGGCCTGGATATGAGGGGGTTGCTGATAATAGGGTGACCTCTGGCTGTTGTGCCTTATAGAGGGACATAGTTGGCTCAACACAAACACATGCATGCACACATGTGCACACAAGCACGCACACCGCACACACACACACACACGCACGCACACACACACACACGCACGCACACAAGCACACACACCGCACACACACACGCACGCACGCACGCACGCACGCACGCACACACACACACACACACACACACACACACACACACACACACACACACACACACACACACACACACACACACACACACACATGTGCACACTGAGTTGGAATACGGTTGTTTATCCTGTACACCCAATTTCTTCAGGAAGTGTGTCAGGGGGGTGCGGCTGCAAGCAGGGGAGTTTGGGGGAGCGGAGGGAAGATAGGGGGTGAAATGTTAACAAAATCATATAAAATCCAGAGTTTGATAAATTCTCGCATTTTAAATGTACATAGGCGGCCGTGGCTGTGGAGGGCCTTTGTTGGAGGTCCCATTTTCTCCGCCAGAGCCGCGCGCTCACAGGGTCAGCCAAGTTACCAAAGTAATTAAAGCTCGGTGATTCACCGCCTGCTGCAGAGAAAAGAAAGCAAGCTGTCATTCTGATTTAGAAAAATAAATTACAATTTTAATAATGGTGGAGGATGGGGGGTGTGAGAATGTCTCGAGCCTTGGTGGGTTGTGGGGAGGTGTGTGTGTGTGTGTGGGGGGGGGGGGGGGGGGGGGGTCGAGGGGGTTTCTGGCTGCTTACTTATCAATAGTTGCAATTTTTTTAAACGGGCATCGGTAGTACATTGCAAGAAGCACAAGTGCCCTTAAAAAAAGAAAACCCCGGAACATTAACATACTGATTTCATGCGCGTGGCAAAGGGCCTGAGCCAGTATCAGAGAGGACTCAGCAGTCCCATTGTCTGCGGGGACTCTGGTCCCCTCTGATATGAAAATTCAATTATTTTATAACTAGATCTGGCGCTGCGTTTTGACAGTCGACGGTAGCGCCTTGCCAGCTGCATGGGTGCGGGGGGACCAGAGGCTCCTGATAGCGAGAGGGGAGGCCTTTCAGGCATTGACATGTTTTTGGGGGACAAGATTGCCTAAATGTGTTGCATTTAAGGAATGAAAGTTAATCTAATGCACTGCCATTATCTCACCCAGGTAATTCCAATACCGTCCTCGATCTATGTTTACACACGTGCGTGCGTGCTCATGTGTGCGCGCGCTCATGTGCTCGCACGCGCGCTCATTCTCCTGGCACTTTGAATCTGATTCCCAGGCTGTCTGCCCTCCAAACAGGTTATGTATTTATTTATTTTTCAGATGTGCATACACTCAGTGAGCTAGAAACTAGAAACTATATCAAACCGGAGTCGTTTTCTTTAAGACATCAGCAGTTTCCAGGAAGTCATTCTGTTGGTTTAGGAAAATATACCAGACATTATCTATGACTCAATGTCAAGAATCTTCTCAAGGTGCGTACTGTCGTTTAATCTACTTTACATTCTTATGCCTTGCTGTGCGCTAAACATTACGGCTAAGTGCATTTCATTTTGTTGTGCAAAGGAACATTTTCCTAATATTATACATTATATTACAAATAAATATATATATTTTCTTAGCAGGGCAATGACTATGTCTTTGGTATTCACAATCATTATGCTAAAGACATGGGTATAATTTATTGGGATCTTTTTTTATTGTTAATTTGGGACATGACATACATGGTGGTTTCCTTTTTGATGCGTTAAGTTGTCCAAGGCAAGTCCTTTCATTACCTCCACGGCTCATTGTGTGTGTTCTGAGGGGTGTCCATTAAGAGTACAGGGGACAGGAAGCAGCCTCCTGGTTGGGCCCTCTCTCCCAGACACCACTATGGTGTGCTTATTAACCCAGCTAGAGAGAAGATGTACCTGCCTCCCCTCATTAGGCCGTGTTGGAGTACAGGCTCGGCCAGCAGAAGAATAGAACATTAATTAGTAGTCTCTGCAGGGGGAACTGCCATTAGCACTTAATTAGCAGTGAGAGTACCATTCAGCCAGGAGGCCAGTTAGTGTCCAACACAATATGTTCTGTGTCTTCGCCCCGTGTGTCACTGCAAAATGTGGAGGAAAAGGCCTCCTTTTGTTGGTGTACTGTGCATGTGTGTTTGTGTGCGTGCCGGTTAAGCGTGCTGCCTCCATCTGCTTGCCAGGTTTGTTTTGTGTTCTCTTCCTTATGTGCCACGTTAGACGCTCACTTGATATGCAGCATTTCAGGTCTTATGGATCTAAGAGGGAACGGCTTGCTGTCTTCATGGTTTATGTGCTGAGTTGAGGGAAGAGTACAGACATATCCTATTCAAATTTGGTTACTTTCAGTAAACCTTTGAAAGATAAAGTGCATGAACAAAGTAAGACAAATTTCAACATGACCACATTAATGGGAGCATTAATGGTAGCTTATGTGCTGACCACAACATAAACAACTTTCTTCATTTGTTCAATTGTACAGAAAATTGCAACATTCACAGAGTGGATGATTATGATTAGCCCATAGGCCTGTACAATAAATTTACATTTACATTTAGTCATTTAGCTGACGCTTTTATCCAAAGCCAACAACAAATCAGCAGGGGTACCGTACACCTCTGGCGGCTAAAAGTAAGTGGTATTGTTCTTCTAGCAGTGTTGCACTTGAGCGCTTCACTCTTAGTGCACATAGTATAGACATATTAACATAGTAGGTAGTAGTATAGGCATAGTAGATACTACTAGATAGTAGTATAGACATAGTAGCATAGTACATAATAGTAAAAGACAGTAACAAGGTTCATATTTAATTTTTTTTCATTCTGAAAAGTGAGAATTGGCAACGGTTTCAGCTGTCCTGACTGGCTGGGAGATGCAGAGTGTAGGGTGCTGTGCTGCTTTTTGCATCAACACTCTGATACTAGTCAAGTTACAGTACCAGTTGGAGAAAATATCTCCTCATAGTCTACACCCATCTTTTGACTGTATCCTTTAGCTACATATCGTGCCTTGTATTTGTCAGATCCATCAACATTGTCCTTGATTCCAAAGACCCATCTACCCCCACGGGAAAGAATGTAGATGAGCGCAGGTAATAGCCCATCTCTCAGCCAAATCCTTTCATCTCTCCCTGTATAGGGAGGTGTAGTGGTTACATCATTGCTGTTTCCCGCATGGTCCACCCCTCTTGAAATCGCCATGTATTTCCAATGGACCCATTTCTAAATCGTCTCGTTTAAAACAAATAAAGCATGAACGTTGGTGTGTGTGTGTGTGTGTGTGTGTGCGCGCGCGCGCGCGCGCGCACGCGTGTGTGTGTGTGTGTGTGTGTGTGTGTGTGTGTGTGTGCATGCATTGTGCAATTGCATGCTGGGGCAGCAAATCAGAAGGCTTCTTAGTCTTAATTCTGGAGAAAGTTATGCTAGCACTCATCCTCAGGCTGGGTAGAAAGACATTTATCATAAATAAAAAATATGTCCAAGCATTTTAATCTATACATACATTATTTATGTATAGATTAAAATGCTTGGACACATTTTTGGTTCTGAAATAAGAGAGAATATTTATTAGTAGAATATTTTTAAATGGGCTAATACAGCGCATCATTTATTTGTATTGTTTCATAATATCAATGTGCATATGCCTGTCTACCCAGATAATAAGAATTGACACATTATTATTAATATTAAATCAAATATGGACTAATTCTATGTTTGCATTAGTATAATTGGCCAGGCTATGATAAGACTTAAAGTGGTGGTGACTTGATCTGGTGGTGATCTGCTTGGCTGGTGATGGTAGATCTGTCCAGCCTTGGAAAAGGGCAAAGTAGATCTCATGTCCAAAAAGGTTGCCAACCTTTTCCTACTAGCAGAACAGCCAAGCACAGACAGGTATCTCACCCAACCGTGACCCCAGCCATGAGACAAACCATGATACCCTTCTAGAGTGAGGAAGAAACCAGGTTATTTAATTTTTTTGCCTGGTCTTGCTAGTAGGCAATTCTGCACTTCACGGTCATCATCATCATCAAGCATCATGTCAGTCTGTGTTTGCTGGTCTACCATTGTTTTGGTCACAAGCTATGTTTGACTTCTGCTCTTTCCCACTGCCTGGATAGTAGACCATATAGACTGGGCTATTCTTGTCGTACAAAGATTCCTTTCTCACACAAAGTCTAGCTTTCTCTTGTCGTGTTTATAGGCATAACACACTGACCCAAGGTTTGCATCCTAGAGATGTCAGACCGTCTTCCTGTGAACATAAAATAATGTGATCCTGTTAAGCCTTAAGGTCCCCCTATAGGAGGACCCTGTTTTTCTTTATCATAAATCGATCAATAGAGACCGTATTAGATCCCCAATTATCATATCATGGGGTATCATTGGAAAGCCACACTCATTGGCTACAACCCTGTGCAAAGATTCTCGAGATCGCCAAATGATTGACGGAGCTAGAGCCCCGGGTATCGGGGGTGGTAATGTGTACTTTGGGGCACGCCTCACATATCGGCATGTAACTCGACAACCGCTGAACGGATTTTGTTATCTGAAAGGGCAATCGACAGGCAACAAATAGGGCTTTAATTCTATCTATATATTGTATTAAAAGAATTGCACACCCGAGCCACTAGAGGTCGGCAAAGTGGCATCGCGAATCGTCCACATGTAGGCCCTTGGATGTTAAGAGGTTAATGTTTAAAAAATATATACAATTTTTAGTCAAGAGTAAAGACCATAACTCTATCAAAAACAGTAGTCGAAGTGTATATTTTCATTTTTACCGATGTTTTATACGATTTATCGGAAATACGAATTTATCGGAAAATGCTAATTATCGTAAAACCGCAAGGAAATGACTAAATCCAGATTCCATTGGAAAGTGGAGCATTTTCCCTATCCATAGATGTATGATTTGGCCATAATAAGGTCAAGGTCAAGTTCAAGGTCATAATTAAAATCGATTATCATTTATTACTGTATCTACAAATCCTTCAGTTTAATCATCTTCCCTTTATTCATTTGCTTAGATTTTTTGTACACATGACCTCAATAAGGTGGTGAATGAGCTCAGTGAGCATTTTCTCGTACCCCGCAGATTTAACATGGTATTATTCACAGTCAAAGATGCAAAAATAAATCATAATTTATATTCTCCTTTTCTTCATTACAATTTACTCAAGCCTAGTAACAGACACAATATTTCTGACACTGGAAATACATACCCCCAGGTCCCTAGATGTTCCTAGATACCAAGAACATGCAAATTGACCTCGCAGAAGTGGAGCAATCTTCCATTTACTTAAGCATGTACCTTTAGGCAAAATATTCCTACAGCTTAACAGGTTAAAGCATCTGTTCCTCACTACAGCGTACAGCAGCTGTCTGCACTGCATGGGTCCATAGCTCTCTATTCACATACACCTAGCCATGTCAAACAGGCTTCTCTATTAGCATACAGTACACCTAGCCATGTCAAACAGGCTTCTCTATTAGCATACAGCACACCTAGCCATGTCAAACAGGCTTCTCTATTCACATACACCTATATGTCAAACAGGTCTTTCTGTTAGCATACACCTAGCCATGTCAAACAGGACTTTCTGTTAGCATACACATAACCATGTCAAACAGGGCTCTCTGTTAGCATACACCTAGCCATGTCAAACAGGGATCTCTGTTAGCATACATCTAGCCATGTCAAACAGGGCTCTATTAGCATACACCTAGCCATGTCAAACAGGGCTCTCTATTAGGGCGACAGTGGCTCAGGAGGTAGAGCGGTCGTCTGGTAGGCCTAATTGGAAGATTCCTGGTTCGATTTCCGGCTTCTCCCTGGCAGCGTACTCCTTGAGCAAGACACTTAACCCCTAACTGCTCCTGATGAGCAGGTTGGCACCTTGCATGGTCGCCTCCACCGTCTGTGTGAATGTGTGAGTGAATGGATGAATGTGAGGAACAAAATTGTAAAGCGATTTGGATAAAAGCGCAATATAAATGCACCATTCATTCTATTAGCATAGATAGACCTAGCCATGTCAATGGCTCTCTATTAACATACACCTAGCCATGTCAAACAGGGCTCTCTGTTAGCATACTGTACATCTACAATTTCACTCTACCGTTCTGGTGTGGTGAGTATGGTCTGAGGTCTCATGTCTGATTCCATTTATGCTGAGTAGTGCCTGGTAATTCCTTCCCATTACCAGAAGTCCCTCCCTGTTCAATTCCTGCTGCCAAATCTGCATATCTAAGCTTTTTCTTCCACTGAATTCTCCCAGGCAGGGTTTGAGTTATAACCTGAGAGCTATGGGGCCCCCCCGAAACCGCACGCCACCGGAAATATATTTGACAATTTTTTCCTGAAATTGTGGCAGTTTTTGAAGTCATATTTAGAGGAATATCTCATTAGGATTAGAGTCTAATACTAATGTGTAATGACATCACATAACAGTCTAATCATTAGACTATTGTGTGATGTCATTATTCAGTCTCATTCTTAACCATCAATATTTGTTCATTTTCTTACTTACCTCTGACTATTCCACAACATTAATTACTCTGTTCTTTTAAAAACTGAAAAGAAAAATATTATTTATTAACCTTTTTTTTGAGAGAGAGAGAGACCCACCACAGGTGTGACTATGGGGGCCCAGACGCGTGAATACTTTCGGCAGCCAACATGCCCTTCCGCGTTGCTCTGATTGGCCGAGCGCGCGCATGAGCCGCGACAAGCTCCTCAGCCTCCTCAGCCGCTTAACGCAATTTATACAAATGGAAGTGTTGATTACACCGTAACGAATCATTAAAAAAATATACCGTTAACTGGAATATGTTGTTTCTTTACACATATGTTGGATTATGTAATTGGTTGTCATGACAAACCAATAAAAAATCGCAAATTAACCGGTGGCTACAACAACAGCCCCACCGTTCATTGTAAACAATGATGCATGTAGTTACTGTGTGTTGTTGTAGCCACCGGTTAATTCGCGATTTTTTATTGGTTTGTCATGACAAACCAATTACATAATCCAACATATGTGTAAAGAAACAACATATTCCAGTTAACGGTATATTTCTTTTATGATTCGTTACGGCGTAATCAATACTTCCATTTGTATAAATTGCGTTAAGCGGCTGAGGAGGCTGAGGAGCTTGTCGCGGCTCATGCGCATGCGCACGCTCGGCCAATCAGAGCAACGCGGAAGGGCATGTTGGCTGCCGAAAATATTCACGCAGCCCAGACTCTATCTATGGGGGCCAAGCCCCCATTGGTCCCCCCATAACTCGAACCCTGCTCCCAGGGCAATTCCATAAAATAAACTAACCACTGACTAACAGACCATAATACTAGGTCACAAATTAGTGCAAACTATCTCTCATGGAACAACAAGTTTTCCTCCCAAATCTACCTCCATCTCCCAATCATTAGCTCCCTTTAGGTGGTCCGACTCATGCCTGCCTAAAAACCTACCTCCTATACATTTCTCTCCTTCACAGACAAATTGAATGGCTGCACTCTCTACCCAATTACATCCTGAATTCACCTGTACTTTTCTGATTTCAATTCCTGCCGCTAAGCTTTTCATGACCTGGTTATGTCGCCATGTATACCAATTACCAAACCTTGAGATAGACTAGTCTCTCTGTTAGCATACATCTACAATTTCACTCTGTACTGTTCTGGTGTGGTGAGTATGGTGCTGAGGTCTCATGTCTGATTCCATTCATGCTGAGTAGTGCCTGGTAATTCTTTTCCATGAATCCTGCTCCATTATCAGACCTGATACATTTGATCTTGCTGTATGAGGCTGTATCAGCAAGGAACTTTAGAAAGTACACGAACACTGCGCTGGTATAATCATCAGTGAATTACAATAAAAGACAATATAATTGTGCCCTAATGATAATGAGAAGCTTCCAATGAAGAAACCCAATCCCATAGCCACAAGAAAGTCTAATGTGCCTATAAATACTTATAAATACTATGGAACTACTCACTACGAATGTATAGAGTTAATTTACTGTGTTCACACCAGCCCTTAATGAACTGCACCACGGGAGTAAACACTCCAGGGTTCGATGCCCTCCAGGTTGATGGCCAGGACCGCAGGATAAGTACATTTACATTTACATTCAGTCATTTAGCTGACGCTTTTATCCAAAGCGACTTACAAGTTCTGTACGACAAGCCATCAGGAAGGGCACAACTCTATCAGCTGAGCAACAATGTTCATCAAAGTGTTGAGTGCTACAGTGTAGGTTAGTTTATTAGGACAAGTGCATGACAGTACGGTTCGTTAGGGTTAGTTTTTTCTTTTTATTTTATAATCTTTTTTTCTTTTTTTTTATTCAGATAATGGTTGAAGAAGTGCGTCTTTAGTCGACGGCGAAAGATTGGACGTGATTCGGCTGTCCTAACTGGGGTGGGTAGTTCATTCCACCATTGTGGGGCAAGGACTGAGAATAGGCGACTTCTCTTTGATGACCCTCCCGGAGCTTGGATAGGAGTAGGTCTGAGGCGGCCAGAAGATGCAGAGCGTAGGGGTCTTGAGGGTGTGTAGTTAGAGACCATTGACCGGAGGTAGGTGGGAGCAGTTCCCTTTGCCGCACGGTATGCTAGGTCGAGGGCCTTGAAGCGGATTCGTGCAGCAATGGGGAGCCAGTGCAGGTCACTAAGAAGTGGGGTGACATGGGCCGACTTCGGTAGGTTTGAGATCAGGCGGGCCGCTGCGTTCTAAATGAGTTGAAGAGGCTTAGTGGCAGTGGCCGGGAGGCCAGCGAGCAGTGCATTGCAGTAGTTGAGGCGGGAGATGACTGTTGATTGGACGAGGAGTTGGGTGGCTTCTTTTGTCAGGAAGGGGCGGATCCTTCTGACGTTGCTCGGAAGGATAATGTATAGCTACGAGGTCATTGTCGCAAAATAATTGACCGACACAGAGTTTAGAATACCGAGGCGCCTCGCCGAGGTGTTCTAAACGCAGTGAAGGTCAATTATTTTGCACAATGACCGAGTATAGCTATACATTATCCCGCTTATTACATGGCTAACTTACTAACAATACCTAATTAATTTTACACCATCGACAAGACGAGATCAAATGCAGACGCAGTTGTTCTGTTCTGTGGCTCCGCGCTGTCATCGCCGGCAGCTTGCACTGATGAGTGCAGCCATATGCTGAGCAGCTTTCATGACTGCGATCTAAATGCTTGATTGCTCCGGCTGCGAACGGCGGTCATTATTGCTCGGTTGCCCCTGACAGTGGTCAGTTATCGAAAAAGAACTGACCGCTGCTATGGGCAACCGAGCGCTATTGACCAATCATAATCAAGCATTTTCGCGAATGTTAAAACGCCATGTAATAATACAGGAGAGGCAGTTAAATCATTTTGTGTCCTGTACTGTGCAGGACAGTGATGCAACAGTAGCAGGACAGTGGATCACAGTGATGTAGCAGGACAGTGGATCACAGTGATGTAGCAGGACAGTGATGTAGCATCACAGTGATGTAGCAGGACAGTGATGTAGCATCACAGTGATGTAGCAGGACAGTGATGTAGCAGGACAGTGATGTAGCAGGACAGTGATGTAGCAGGACAGTGATGTAGCATCACAGTGATGTAGCAGGACAGTGATGTAGCAGGACAGTGATGTAGCATCACAGTGATGTAGCAGGACAGTGATGTAGCAGGACAGTGATGTAGCAGGACAGTGATGTAGCATCACAGTGATGTAGCAGGACAGTGATGTAGCAGGACAGTTATGTAGCAGGACAGTGATGTAGCATCACAGTGATGTAGCAGGACAGTGATGTAGCATCACAGTGATGTAGCAGGACAGTGATGTAGCAGGACAGTGATGTAGCATCACAGTGATGTAGCAGGACAGTGATGTAGCAGGACAGTTATGTAGCAGGACAGTGATGTAGCATCACAGTGATGTAGCAGGACAGTGATGTAGCATCACAGTGATGTAGCAGGACAGTGATGTAGCAGGACAGTGATGTAGCAGGACAGTGATGTAGCATCACAGTGATGTAGCAGGACAGTGATGTAGCATCACAGTGATGTAGCATCACAGTGATGTAGCAGGACAGTGATGTAGCATCACAGTGATGTAGCAGGACAGTGATGTAGCAGGACAGTGATGTAGCAGGACAGTGATGTAGCATCACAGTGATGTAGCAGGACAGTGATGTAGCAGGACAGTGATGTAGCAGGACAGTGATGTAGCAGGACAGTGATGTAGCATCACAGTGATGTAGCAGGACAGTGATGTAGCAGGACAGTTATGTAGCAGGACAGTGATGTAGCATCACAGTGATGTAGCAGGACAGTGATGTAGCATCACAGTGATGTAGCATCACAGTGATGTAGCAGGACAGTGATGTAGCATCACAGTGATGTAGCAGGACAGTGATGTAGCAGGACAGTGATGTAGCATCACAGTGATGTAGCATCACAGTGATGTAGCAGGACAGTGATGTAGCATCACAGTGATGTAGCAGGACAGTGATGTAGCAGGACAGTGATGTAGCAGGACAGTGATGAAGCATCACAGTGATGTAGCAGGACAGTGATGTAGCAGGACAGTGATGTAGCATCACAGTGATGTAGCAGGACAGTGATGTAGCAGGACAGTGATGTAGCAGGACAGTGATGTAGCATCACAGTGATGTAGCAGGACAGTGATGTAGCAGGACAGTGATGTAGCATCACAGTGATGTAGCAGGACAGTGATGTAGCAGGACAGTGATGTAGCATCACAGTGATGTAGCAGGACAGTGATGTAGCATCACAGTGATGTAGCATCACAGTGATGTAGCAGGACAGTGATGTAGCAGGACAGTGATTTAGCATCACAGTGATGTAGCAGGACAGTGATGTAGCAGGACAGTGATGTAGCAGGACAGTGATGTAGCATCACAGTGATGTAGCATCACAGTGATGTAGCAGGACAGTGATGTAGCAGGACAGTGATGTAGCAGGACAGTTAAATGTGTATTCCACCCAAATGGTTAGCAGGACAGTGGAGGACAGTGCATCACAGTGAGGCAACAGTAGCAGGACAGTGGACAGTGGTAAAATGGCTGCAGGACAGTTAAAGGTGTATTCCACCCAAATAGTGTTAAAGGTTATAACCCAAATGTGTCTTCCCCAAATGATTTTAAAGGTGTATTCCACCCAAATTGTTTTAAAGGTTATAATACAGTAGCAGGACAGTGGATCACAGTGATGCAACAGTAGCAGGACAGTTAAAGGTGTATTCCACCCAAATGGTAGCAGTACAGTAGGTGTACAGTAGCAGTACAGTAGGTGTACTGTAGGTGTGCATTAGCAGTAGCAGTACAGTAGGTGTACAGTAGCAGTACATTCGCAGTACAGTATGTGTACAGTAGCAGTACAGTCGGTGTACAGTAGCAGTACAGTAGGTGTACATTAGCAGTACAGTGACAGTACAGTAGGTGTGCAGTAGCAGTACAGTAGCAGTACAGTAGCAGTACATTATATGTACAGTAGCAGTACAGTAGGTGTACAGTAGCAGTACAGTAGGTGTACAGTAGCAGTACAGTAGGTGTACAGTAGCAGTACAGTAGCAGTACAGTATGTGTACATTAGCAGTACAGTATAAGTACAGTAGGTGTACAGTAGCAGTACAGTAGGTGTACAGTAGCAGTACAGTAGGCGTACATTAGCAGTATAGTAGGTGTACAGTAGCAGTACAGTATCACTACAGTAGCACTACAGTAGGTGTACAGTCACAGTACAGTAGGTGTACAGTAGGTGTACAGTAGCAGTACAGTAGCAGTACAGTAGGTGTACATTAGCAGTACAGTAGCAGTACAGTAGGTGTACAGTAGCAGTACAGTAGTACAGTAGTAGTACAGTAGCAGTGCAGTAGCAGTACAGTAGCACTGCAGTAGGTGTACAGTCACAGTACAGTAGGTGTACAGTAGCAGTGCAGTATCAGTACAGTAGCAATACAGTAGGTGTACATTAGCAGTACAGTAGCAGTACAGTAGCAGTACAGTAGGTGTACAGTCACAGTACAGTAGGTGTACATTAGCAGTACAGTAGCAGTACAGTAGGTGTACAGTAGCAGTACAGTAGTTGTACAGTCACAGTACAGTAGCAGTACAGTAGGTGTACAGTATCAGTACAGTAGCAGTACAGTATGTGTACAGTCACAGTACAGTATGTGTACATTATCAGTACAGTAGCAGTACAGTATGTGTACAGTAGCAGTACAATAGTTGTACAGTCACAGTACAGTAGGTGTACAGTAGCAGTACAGTATGTGTACAGTCACAGTACAGTATGTGTAAATTAGCAGTACAGTAACAGTACAGTAGGTGTACAATAGCAGTACAGTAGGTGTACAGTCACAGTACAGTAGGTGTACAGTAGCAGTACAGTAGGTGTACAGTCGCAGTACAGTATGTGTACATTAGCAGTACAGTAGCAGTACAGTATCAGTACAGTATGTGTACAGTATCAGTACAGTAGCAGTACAGTAGGTGTACAGTAGGTGTACATTAGCAGTACAGTATCAGTACAGTAGCAGTACATTAGCAGTACAGTAGGTGTACAGTAGCAGTACAGTATCAGTACAGTAGGTGTATAGTCGCAGTACAGTAGGTGTACATTAGCAGTACAGTAACAGTACAGTATGTGTACAATAGCAGTACAGTAGGTGTACAGTCACAGTAAAGTAGGTGTACAGTAGCAGTACAGTAGGTGTACAGTCGCAGTACAGTATGTGTACAGTCACAGTACAGTATGTGTACAGTAGCAGTACAGTAGGTGTACAGTCGCAGTACAGTATGTGTACATTAGCAGTACAGTATCAGTACAGTAGGTGTACAGTATCAGTACAGTAGGTGTACAGTATCAGTACAGTAGGTGTACAGTAGGTGTACATTAGCAGTACAGTAGCAGTACAGTAGGTGTACATTCGCAGTACATTAGCAGTACAGTAGGTGTACAGTAGCAGTACAGTAGCAGTACAGTAGGTGTACAGTAGCAGTACAATAGCAGTACAGTAGCAGTACAGTAGGTGTACAGTCGCAGGGCAGTTAAAGGTGTATTCCACCCAAATGGTTAGCAGGACAGTACATCACAGTGATTCAACAGTAGCAGGACAGTTAAAGGTGTATTCCACCCAAATGGTTAGCAGGACAGTGGATCACAGTGATGCAACAGTAGCAGGACAGTGGATCACAGTGATTCAACAGTAGCAGGACAGTTAAAGTGTTTATTCCACACTCTCAGGACCCATACGAGGCTCCTCCCACTAAGACACTCTCAGGACCCTCGCTCCCATTGGCTGATTTGGGTCACGTGACCGTCACATGGTCACGTGATCGTCCCACCCAATGGCTGAATTGGAGTATTGCACTGCGGGATTGATTGATTGATTGAAAACTTTATTAACAGATTGCAGAATGGGTACAGTACAGCTCAATACATACAATTGTTAAGGGGATGCAGACCAGAGAAAGACCTCAATGCAGTACTGTTACATTTGTGACCAGGCACGTGCACACATAGAGGCCATGGGGTGCTTGAGCACCTGCCTTTTTCAGCCTCATCCAAAAAGTGCCCTTTTTGAAAAAAATTCAATAAATTTTTTTTTACCGTTATGCATATAGATTGCCCTTCCAACTAAAAAATGTCAGGATAGAATCAAAATATTATGTAAAGAGAGAGAGATGCCCCATATTCCATTGCAGTTTGCACGGCCTCCTCAGCGTGCCTCTCCGCGGACCTATATATTTTATGCATAGCGTGGTTGGTGATGATGATGATGATAGAAACCGCTGTGGCCCATACAGTTGAATGCTGGTATTACACTCATTGAGGGACGCGAAGAAGTCAAGTCCGATGGGATTTGGGAATCTCAAATACAAATCGGGATTGGAATAAAAATTGCATTTATATTAAACAATACAGAATATACAGCACTTCTTGGGGTCTGTAGGGTAAGCACTTATTCCCTCCCCCCTGAACATTTATGGAGATGTATGGGCCTTTTAAGTCAGTGATAAAAGTGTCTTTCAAGGATAAGTGAGCTCCTGCACTGATTATTATAGTTCAATATTCAATATTTGATCACCAAAACCCCCCAAAAAGTATAAAAAGGCCCCCCCCCCCCCCGCCCGAAAAGGGCCCTTAAAAATCGGTTAATATATACACACAAGTGTAGTGCCCTTTTCAGCCTTTGAGCACCTGCCCCTCTAAAGTCCTGTGCACGTCCCTGTTTGTGACATACAGTAAATATATACAAGGGTGAGGCTTGGTCTCTCTGTGTTCTCTCTCTCTCTTTCTTTCTCTCTCTCTCTCTCTCTCTCTCTCTCTCTCTCTCTCTCTCTCTCTCTCTCTCTCTCTCTCTCTCTCTCTCTCTCTCTCTCTCTCTCTCTCTCTCTCTCTCTGTCTCTCTCTCTCTCTCTCTCTTTTTCTCTCTCTCTCTCCCACGGCTCCCACGAGCCGAATATTACCCCGATCCTTGCGAGATTAAATCCACGGGTACCTCTCGGTGTGCCGAAGCTTTTCCTAAATCACTTCCATCATCGAAGACGAGGGGAAAAGGTCGGCTCGCGACTCTGAAAATGTTGCGTGATTTTAAAAACGCTGTATTAAGTGAGCCTATTATAGGCTCCATGCAAGCTTTTTACCGTGGGTACATCTGGGCGTCCCGCAATTTTTACCCATTCACATGTAGCCCCGAAAACGCTTAGAAAAGGAAATTTGAAAGCGTGGAATAAACTCGCCGAAACGGTAAAGTGTCCCACGGGCGCGCCGTGATTCCGATCCGCGTGAAAATATTCACGGCCATAGAGGAGACCGTGGGACACCTTTTGCAACCGAATATGTGTCTCGAATTTGCTCCCACACGCCGCGCAAAATCGCGCGCCCAGCCTAGTGAATGAGAAAAGCCTGCCCCTAGTGGAGCAGGACAGTCCCTACACAATTACAACAGTACAGGACACAAAATGATTTAACTCCTACTGTAATACAGGCTATATTCCAGCCTCCCATGGCTTCATCTTTGGAGGTAGCCCTAAGCTTGCTTATTTCCACCAGTAGCTCAGGGTATAATATATGATGTGGACCGGTGGACCCTGGAAGGTGAGGGAACCTTTCCCCCGGCGAGGCCCACAATCTTGAGCTTTGGCACTAGTGTCCTATAGGCTTGGTCGACCATTACTGGGGATGACAAATTCTCAGCCCCCCAAATCTCTGGAATAGGTTTTTCCAGCTCCTTCTGGGATGCCGATAAACCTCAGGTTTTGCCACCTGCTCCTTCTTTCAAGGTCAATACATTTATCACTTAGATGCTTCAGCTCTTTCATCCTCGACCTGTCTGTTCCAGTTGTTGTTATTCGGTCAAGGGCATCCACAAAACCCTGCTCAACTCCTCCTAATCTTCACCCCATGCTTGTTATGTTCTCCGTTTTTTTGTTACGTTGCACCTGATGTTTGTATTTTTTTGTACTGTACTGTTCTGTCGTGTATTTTTTAGGTGGTGTATTTCTGTACTGTACTGTTCCGTTGTGTCTTTTATGTGGTGTATTGTCCAGGACCAGAGGCAACAAAGCAGCCCACAGAAACGACACCCCCACCACTACACACAAACAATCCAAGTACACTCAAACTACCCGTGTCCCCCTCCAGCCACGACACGCCCCACCGGAAACTGTGTCCCAAATGACGACAACAAAGACCAATGTGCGATCTACTCCATAGCAGGGCGGAACCAGAAGTCCCTCCCTGTTCAGTTTCTGATGCCAAATCTGCATAACTTTTTATTTATTTAAAAAAATAAAAAGTTATGCCATGTTCTGCTTTATTGTGGATAGGACAGTTTGGAAATTGGGCGAGAGAGAGAGATGGGGAGGACATGCAGCACATATCCTGGGCCGGATGCCAACCCAGATCGCTGCGGTTACGCTGAGCGTACGTGGTGCGCCTCCGGGGCGCCCCCAAATCTGCATATCTAAGCTTTTTCCTCCACTGAATTCTCCCAGGGCAATTATATAAAATAAAATAACCACTGACTAACAGACCATAATAGGTCAGGTGGCTCAGGCCTCAAATTAGTGCAAACTATCTCTCGTGGAACAACAAGTTTTCCTCCCAAAATGACAAAATGGCAACCAATGTAATCAAAAAAGTCAACCAACGAACAAGATTCTTGTACCGGATCTCCTCTCTGGTAAACAAGAATACCCTGAAGACTATAACAGGAGCACTCATTCAAGGGTACTACGGCTATGCTTGCACCTCATGGTACCAAAGCACCTCAAAGGCACTAAAAACAAGATTACAAACATCACAAAACAAACTGGTCAGACTACTGCTTGACCTTACTCCTAAAACCCACCTCACCCCTGCCAACTTTGACAACATAGGATGGCTTAGAGTAGACGACAGAGTACAGCAACTTGCAATGGGCCTGGTCTACAAGATACACTACACCACTAAGGTACCCATGTACATGTCAAAATACTTCCCAAAGGTCAGTGAATACCATGACCACAACACCAGAGGGAGTTCCACAAATCATGTTCAACACAGATTCGGCTCAAACAAGGGACTAAACACGTTTCACAATTATGCCACAACAATGTTGCCACAGCCGTAAAATAATGTGAATCCCTACCCACCTTCAAAACCGCTCTCAAAGCTACTGTTTAATCACTGTGATCCACTGTCCTGCTACATCACTGTGATCCACTGTCCTGCTACTGTTGCATCACTGTCCTGCACAGTACAGGACACAAAATGATTTAACTGCCTCTCCTCAAAGAGCACCTACGGGAGGCCGCAATTCGAAACTGGCCTCTGTAAATGTTCAAACATTCCACCACATTTTGTGGACCTTGTCTCTGTATTAGGCAGCGGAGGGTCTTACATAAAGGCAGGAGGAGGGAGGAGGCATTAGTTAGGCAGACGTAAGCCTTGTGTCTGGTAGGTGGATTTGTTTCAAACCCCACAAACGATACATCAGAATTAAGCATAGAACCTGTAGTTTTTAGCTGTGTTACAATCTGCCTGCCCCTGCACTCCCCCTCCTGCGTATCCAGAGACTCATCCACAGTCCACCTACTGGACAACTGCCCGCACTGTCCCTGCTTGCATTTATTCTCCACCTGTGTCTTGTATTTTCTGTAGTCATTAGTGTACTCCCTGTCTTGTTGTCCATCCCTGCTTATCTGATATCTGCTGTTTTCCCTTGTCTGGTCTAGTGTTATGTCTCCAGTGTGTGTGTGTGTGTGTGTGTGTGTGTGTGTGTGTGTGTGTGTGTGTGTGTGTGTGTGTGTGTGTGTGTGTGTGTGTGTGTGTGTGTGTGTGTGTGTGTGTGTGTGTGTGTGTGTGTGTGTGTGTGTGTGTGTGTGTGTGTGTGTGTGTGTGTGTGTGTGTGTGTGTGTGTGTGTGTGTGTGTGTGTGTGTGTGTGTGTGTGTATATTGTGGTTGCTGTCTAGTCTTGTCTCATTGTTTCTCTGTTTAGCCTTGCCTAGTCTGTGTTCCCCCAGGTGTCTCTCGTCCAATCAGTGTGTGTATATGTGTGCTAGCCCCGGTCTTCCCTGTGGATTCATTACCCCTGTGTTTCGTACTCTTATCCTGTGCATTCGTGAAACTCCCCGTGTTCCGTGTATCCTGTTCCTTCGTCGTGTAGCTTTTGCACCATGCACCTTTTCCAGCCTAGCTGAGTTCATCGTGTTTTCCGTCTCCAGTGTTTCTCAGTTTATTGTTGTGTGTTCAAGTAAAGTCTTTTGATCCACACCCGCCGACTCCTGCTTGCTCTCTCTACTCATCTCTGCCCTGCGTTTGGGTCCTACTCTCCAACACACCGCCCAACACCGTAACAAGTTGTATGTATTAATTTCCTCCACTTCAAATTAAACAGGTTTCATTTAAGTACATATTAATGAAGTTAAATGAATGAATGAAAAGCTTGAAGGGGCTTATTTTCTGGTGTGCATCATTATATAAGTATAAGTCTTTATTTGTCATCAGATTAACACACACAAGGGCGGCTACGTGGTGCAGTGGGCAAGGCGCTCACCACGAATACTGGAGATGCTGGGTTCGCCTGTTCGAGCCCAGCGATCCACATTGCTTTCAGTTTAGCTGGTCGTCCGTACTAATACACATTGGCAGTATTAGGGGGTGGGAAACTGATGGGTGGGGATCGGGCGTTGTGGACAGCGACTCCTACAGGTCGGTTGGTGCGCCTGCGCAGTAGAATCAGGAAGCGATGGGGGCGGCGCCCCTCCAAAGCACAGACCCCTGACGTTGAAAGATTGCGCCGCGCAGGTGAAAAGATGCGACTGCTGTTACCTCGAGTATCGGAGGGGACTCGTGCTATGTATGACTTAGTCCACATTGCAGCCGGCTTGTGGGAGGCAAGAAACAGCGTTCAAGACAGGGGAGGGTTGAATTGGATGATACGAAATTGGGATGGGAGAAAAATAGAAAATGGGAGAAAAAGTGGATACAAAAAAAGATTAACACACACACGCGCAGAGTCGCTGACTAAATGTTCTCTGCACTTCCCATCCCGTCGTCCTTCCCCCCAAGGGCAGCCGGGAGCAGACAAGGGCTGCGGCGAGCGGGGACCAATCCAAGTGCTCCTGTCCGTCTTCGTCAGGGATGCGACAGCGTTAGCGATCTGTTGTGCATGTTTTTCCATTGGGTTTATCTTATCGAGAGGGGAAACCCTTACGAGCACAGGGAGAACATGCAAACTCCACACAGAAAGGCCCAGGAGATACCCCACCTGGGTACCTGGCAACACGGCAACCTGGTCCCCAAGCGGGAATCAAACCCACAACCTTCTAGTTGCAGCACCTGACAGCTGTCACTCTCCATCATACAGCCCCACGTGACAGTACTGGAAGAATAACTTTCAATTGTGGACATTTTCACAGTTAAGAGCATATATGTTAATTAATACATGTACAATAGTTGGAGATGCTGAGAAAAGCAGCCTCTGGAGTGAGCAGTACATTATAATGACAAACTGAAAGCTCTTGTGAATATACAGTATGTGGCTGCTTGAGGCACGGCACCTATAGCACCCTTGATTTCTGCAGGGAAAGTTTACAACAAGTAATTTGCCTTATTCACTTCACCACCATGTTGGTCAAGTGATGTAATGTGGGGTACGGATGCAGAAGTTCCCATTAATTTCAATGTTAAAATGTAGCTATACAAATGCTACTTCAAGAACGAAAATAGTCAACAGGCAGAATACACTATCGGAATTACAAGCTCATGATTACCTGACTTAGATTGTTTTTCACCGCTGTTGTTTTCGTGTTGTGAAATAGCTCGTCGTTAGCTCATCGGCTAGCGACGTCACTGGCTACCGCGGCAAAGGGGGGGGGGGGGTTCCTCCACTGGGGAGAAACACACACTCGCGGTGATGGAGCACAGCGTGAGGAGAGCGTATATAGGGGTGAACACTAGGAAAGCTGCAGATGGGATAACAGGGCGAATACTTAAGTCCTGTGCTAACCAGCTAGCCCCAGTGTTCAGCACTATATCCCTGGCAGAGTCCGTGGTCCCTGCCTGCTTCAAGGTGTCCACTATAATCCCTGTACCAAAAAAATCCTCCCCAGCAGGCCTAAATGCCTACAGACCAGTGGCACTCACCTTTGTGGTCATGAAATGCTTTGAGAGGCTGGTCAAGGATCACATCTGTGCCTCCCTCCCTAGTACCATGGACCCATTGCAGTTTGCATACAGGACAAACAGGTCCACCGACGACAGTCAGAAGGGGGGCTATGTGAGATTGTGTAAGATTGCTGTTCATTGACTATAGTTCAGCTTTCAATACCATAGTCCCCACCAGACTGGCTGACAAGTTGATCGATCTGGTCTGAACTCCAACCTGAGCGCCTGGATCCTGGACTTTCTGACCGACAGGTCCCAGGCGGTCAGGGTGGGTGGACACACCTCCAACTCAATCACCCTGAGCATCGGGTCCCCCCAGGGCTGTGTTCTCAGCCCCCTGCTGTATTCACTATACACACATGACTGTGTGGCCAGGTTCAGCTCCAACTCCATAGTGAAGTTTGCGGATGACACGTGGTGGTGGGTCTGATCTCTAACAACAACGAGAAGGCCTACAGGGAGGAGGTTGATGTCCTGGCACTCTGGTGCCGGGATAACAGCCTACTCCTGAACATTGGTAAGACCAAGGAGCTGATCGTGTATTTTAGGAGAACACACACACACGCCACTGTGGATTAATGGGGCTATCGTGGACAGGGTTAGCAGTTTTAAGTACCTGAGAGTCCACATCACAGAGGACCTGACATGGACAACACACATAGACACTGTGGTAAAAAAGGCAAAGCAGCGCCTCTATCACCTGAGACAATTAACTCATTCCCCGCCAACAACGTTTATATACGTGTTTGGCCGACAACCGTTGAACGCCAACCACGTATATATGTTATTTGATCGTTTTTCCTTTTTTTCCCGATTTTAATATTCTATTCAATGTCAGGGACCCGTATGTTGCCGTTAGAAGGCATACTGCGACCCCGAGGGTGCAGTACCGGCCAGATCCTCCCAGGTGGCAGTATCGAGAGTGCAGTAAACCTTGTTCCCGACCCTGTGTTACATTCAAATGTCTCCGGGGCGCAGTTTTCTGGGCACAATACATATTTACCTTTTTCTACGATATAGATGGAACCCTTTCACTGCCGCACTACCAAATGGTTAACAGTTTCACTGCGACAATACAGAATGTTAACCCTTTCACTGCCATGCGACAAAGGGTTAACCCTTTCACTACCACACTACAGAGTGTGAGAATTGCGTTACGTGAAGTGTATGCGAGCGTTATACATTTAATATTGTGACCCAGTTTGCATCATCCCGGTCCTTTACCAGTCTTTGATTACACCAGAATGAGAAAAAACAAGACATGCTGTAACTGAGGGGTACAATTCCCTGACTGTATTGTTAGATATGATATTTAATACCACTACCTCATGTACTTTAACTTCTGGCCACCCAGTACAAGATATAAGTATGATGAACACTTTCCCACCTGATGAAACGAACCAACACAAATGTACCAAATCGAAGGTTTAATACAGCAAAGGGTGTATACAACGATCACTTAATTACATTTATGATTTGAAATATGGAATATGCACTTTTATGGCAAATGAGTATTCGTAGGTAAATCAACATTGAATGTCCAATCTCTGGTTGCGCAGGGAGTAAGTATACAACCTGGAATATTTAGGAAAAGATAGCGATGGTACTTGAATGATTATAGCTGGATACACTAAGGGGGGGGGGGGGGGTCCCGCTGGTTGTAAGACAGTAGGAGGGGGGGGTTAGAGAAGCCGCTGGCGGTATCCCATCTGGCCGACGGTGTCTTGGGAGAATCCAAAGTCTTGGACACGGTGCCCACAGAACCTCGGACCGCAGACGAATACAGCTGGACCCTCTGTGGAACGGTATCTGCCGGTCCACAACGGAGAGACGTGAGGCGACCTCACGTGTAGAGCGCCGTCTCACCTGGAGTCCTCTCCGGGGGGTAATTCCAACACTCAGCAGTGTTGGCCTTTATCCATGGAATAATCAAAGCACACAAAGCATAATCCAAGCCGTGGAAGGCTCGCCGTCGTCTGGGTAGAGTAATCCAATATACAGGTCCAGTCGCTCTTGGCCCGGAGCTCCTCGGATGCAATCAACACTAGGGGTCTGACCAGCCTGGTTAAGCGTCCAGATAACGTCAGGAACGATGGGGGGTACTGATAACTTTAGAACTCTAACCGAACGATGCACCATACATAAATAGACTACTATTAGCTTAATAGAATACGTCCAACTCGACGGTATGGTGCCAAACTATGACCATTCAACTATTAATCTACACGATATCTCAATGCCTATTCTGGGCCAAGTAGGCCTTACTACACCGCACGTGCGTCGTGGGGAGGCTTTTGCGTCTGTCACTCTGTTGGAGGGTAAAGAACTGGACTAAAAGAAAGTTCTACTTTACTGGCGCCATATATATATGCGCTATGAACAAATAGTACCATTCGTATTTCGCCCGACATATTACTGCGCGGAACCGGGGGTTGCCTCGACATGTTAGGCGGCACGATTGAACTTGGACCTAGGGGTATGGCAACCTGGCGCCAGGTTCTCGTCCAATGGTAGAATGAAACTATTATGGGCTGTTTAGTAGAAACGGGGATATTCAATGCATATTGTACAAGGAATATACAGGGGATATCAAACGATATACAAATACAATTAAATATATATATATAAATAAATATACATATTCGGTTTAATCTGATCCTTCACAACAGCCGCCCCCTAATTAGTCCCACCTAATTAGCTAAGTAGAGACAGATTAACCGCACTGTCTACCACTCAAGGTCCGCTGTAAGGGTCAGTCAACTCACAAAGTCATGGGGTCATGGTCATCATCGATAGTATCTGGGAGTCGGGGCAGTTCTATGAGCCTCGCCACGGGACGTGTGTAGGTGCGCCCTTGGACGAGTACTTCAGCTGCTCGGACCTTGCCATCGGCACCGGTGATCACTTTGCTTACGCGGCCAGCCGGCCACATAGCTTTGGGTAGTGACTGGTCAATAATCATGACGACTGTTCCTTCTGTCAAATTGTCTCTCTCTTTTACCCACTTCTGGCGGGTCTGTAGAGACGGTAGGTAGTGAAGTAGGAAGCTGCTCCAAAACTTGTCAGCTAGTACTTGGCTGTACCTCCACATTCTTCGGCCGTTCGCTTCTTCAGGCCTGTACATTGTCTGGGGTAGCGCGGGGTCCAGCCGCCCCATTAGGAGTGTGTTGGGGGTGACTGGGTCGACATCTGCTACATCACTGGAGACGTAACCGAGGGGCTTTGAGTTCAATACTCCCTCGATCTCCGTGAGGACTGTCATTAGGACTTCCTCCGCCACAGTCTGGGCTCCGAGTACGGCGTACAGGGCTGTCTTTATAGAACGTACTTCTCGTTCCCAGGTTCCACCGAAGTGGGGTGCGTTCGGGGGATTAAACTGTAAGTCAATCTGGGCTGGAGCGAGGTGGGTCTTAAGTTCTGGGCCCATAGCTTGGAAGCTCTCTCTCAGCTCTCTTTCTCCGCCTTTGAAGTTGGTCCCGTGATCAGACAACAATGTAGACGGTTTTCCTTTCCGTGATGTGAATCTCCGGAAGGCCATAAGGAATGAGTCTGTGCTCATGGTCGGAAGGAGCTCGATATGTATCGCTCTGGTGGTCATGCATTTGAATACAATACCCCACCGCTTCTCGGTGCCTCTTCCTCTCTTTATATACAACGGGCCAAAGCAGTCCATGCCTGTGGAGTGGAATGGCTTGTCGCCGATTCGGAGGCGACAGGGGGGTAAGTCAGCCATCCGTGGTATGCTGGGCTGCGCGCGCCACTTACGGCAGTCTAGACAGGTTCGCTGGAAGCGCCGTACTGCTTCTCTCCCTTGCAATATCCAATAACAACGTCTGATCTCCGCGAAGACTCTCTCTGCTCCTGCGTGGTGTACATCCTCGTCGTACTTCTTTATGATCAGCTCTGTGACCTTGTGTCGGCTGTTCAAGACGATCGGGTGCTTAATGTCATCTGGTAGATCGGGGGCTCTCCGCAGGCGACCACCCACTCTGATGAGATTATGGGCGTCACTCTCTGGTGCCAGGTGAATCAGTCTGCTGTCTGATGGGACGGGGTTTCCTCCCTGTAGACAGTCTAGCTCATCGGGGAACGAGTCTCTCTGGGCTCGTTGTAGTAGAAGAAGTTCTGCTTCTTCGTAGTCAGCTGCTGACATGTCAGTGGTGGACTGAATCTCTGGGTGGTGCCGCAGGAATGTTCTTTGTTGCGCACTCTCTAGGGTGATGCAGTCATCTATGTTGGGGTCTGTGGAGGCGACAGTGCTCAGTCCACAGAACATAGGCTTCTTGTTCTCAGCCTCCTCGTTACTTGCTTCCCTCGGGGTGGGCGTAGGCCAATCTCCTTCCGGGAGCTTGAGGAATGCTGGTCCGTCACTGTAGATGTTGCGACGGGTTAGGTCATCCAGGGACATTCCCCGGGTGATGACGTCAGCTGGGTTGTGTTTGGTGTCCACATACCGCCAGCTTGCTTCTTCTGTTAATTCCTGAATCTTGGTGACTCTGACTCCCACGAAGACTTTGTATCTGCATGAATCAGACTTGATCCATGTGAGTACTGTCGTGGAATCTGACCACAAGATTGTTCTATGCACCGGAATGGTGAGTTCACGTTGGATTAACGTGGCTAGATGCGCTCCTGCGAGGGCTGCGCAGAGCTCTAGACGTGGGATAGATTGTTGCTTACGTGGGGCTATTCTTGAGCGGGCCAGTATGAAAGCAGTGTGTATCTTTCCTCCCATCTCTTGGGCACGCAAATAGGCCACCGATCCGTAGGCTACTTCGGAGGCGTCGCTGAAGACGTGTAGCTCAATCTCGCATGTCTCTGGCCTCACTGTGGATGGGAAGTAGCTGCGGCGTATATTGACACCTGGGAGTGAGCGGAGTTCCGTCTCCCACTCTCTCCATGTTGAGGCAAGGTGTGCGGGTATTGGGTCGTCCCAGCCCTGGTCCTTGTCCCATAGTGCTCGTACAATCATCTTTGCCCTGGTGGTGTAAGGTAGAATACATCCCAACGGGTCATATTGTCTGGCGAGTGTTCTGTACACACTCCGTCTGGTGGTCGGTATTGCCGCCGACCTTCCTTGCTCTGGAGCCAAGGGTTTGTGTCTATAGTGGAGCGAGTCTGTTTTGAAGCGCCAGACTAGTCCTAGTGTAATTTTTTGGGCTTCTCCTGGGATTGTCGCCATCCAGGTCTCGCTGCTGGCAGCCTTGTCCGCGGAGGAGAGGCTGCGCAATACGTGCGGGTCGCTGCTGGCCCACTGCCTGAGATCAAAGCCGCCTTTGATTAGAGAGGCGCGTAACTTGATTAGGAGAGCCTCGGCTTCTTCTTGGGTCGAGACGCTTTGTAAACAGTTGTCCACGTAGAAACTGTTCTTCACACTGTGTTGGACCTCTTCATCTGCTGCTGGGTCCTCTGTGGCGTGTTTCTGTAGTGCAATGTATGACGCCGTGGGTGGCGGATACATCGGCGAGCGTTGGGGGAGAGACCTCCTGGGCGAGTCCCCTCTTGCGCCTCGCTGTGGGCTGGTACTGGCAGGGTACCATAGCCAGCTGGTGCAGGTGCTATTCCTCGGGGCTGGTCGTGCGTCGTGCTCACCCGTGAATAGAGTCGGGGGTCTGTAGCGCAGCGCCGCGGGGGTATAGCCTGGACTGTATGGGACCTCCTGGTCCGGTGGAGTACTGTGCTGTTGTCGGGCTTGGTTCTCCTCCTCTCCCTCTTCTTCCTCTATCAGATCTTCCAGATCCTGTAGTCGTTTATTTAGCTTCTCCGCAGTGTATGCCGCTCCTTCCTTGTAGCTGGGTCTCGCTTGGACCGGTATGGGAAGGGGGTCTGCGGGGGGTCTAGACTCGGTCTGTTGGTCAAGTTCAGGGTCGCTTGCTCGTTGCGGTGACGCTGCTCTTGACTGTTGTCTCGACGAGTTCCTTGAGCCCCTGGCGGAGGGAGAGGGAGTTGTCCTTTTGATCAGCTGCTCTATTAGTTGCGCTTGTAGTCTGTCGCGCTCTGCGTCTCTTTGGGCACCGGCAGCGGCGCGCTGGGCGTCGGCCCGGTCTCTTGCCATATTCTCTTCCATCTGGAAGCGTCTCATCTCCAGACGTGTGCGCTGTTCTTCGCTCCGTTGCTGCGCTTGGAGGTGTTCGCGCTCGCCAAGCATCTGTGCTTGGAGACGATCGCGCTCGGCAGAGGCTGTCAGGCTGACGAGGAACGCCTGTTGTAGTATCCTCTCCGCTTCGTTGGGGGAAGGCGGTAGTGGAGGTGAGCCGCTCCTGCGTGAGCCGCTCCTGGGGGTACTCGTTGGGGAGTCCTGGAGCTCTAGTTCCTCGGCGCTCTCCTCCTCTTCTTCCGTGCAGAGTTCTCTCTCTGTAGGGTTGTCTTCCTCCCGGGGCTTGTCGGGGACTACTTCTTGAGTAGTGGCGGGGGGTAAAGGCATGTCAATTCCCTCCTGGTCCCCACCGTGGGCTTGGTCAGTTACATTAGGACCTACTAGGGCCTCTGTGGTCGGGGAAACCTGGTCGTTAAGGTCAGACATAATTTTACTTTCTACTTTTACCGCGTTTACCGTTTGTCGAAGGCTAGGTAGTTGACTGACAGTGTAAGCCTCTAAGTACTGAGGTGTCTGTCGTCTGCGCCGCGGGCGTTCTAGGTTAGGAGGATCGTTTCGTGGAGTGTTCATCATAGGCCATTTCGATATTAATAACACTATATTAATATTACACTAGTTACCATCCGGCTCGAAGGACCAATTGTAACTGAGGGGTACAATTCCCTGACTGTATTGTTAGATATGATATTTAATACCACTACCTCATGTACTTTAACTTCTGGCCACCCAGTACAAGATATAAGTATGATGAACACTTTCCCACCTGATGAAACGAACCAACACAAATGTACCAAATCGAAGGTTTAATACAGCAAAGGGTGTATACAACGATCACTTAATTACATTTATGATTTGAAATATGGAATATGCACTTTTATGGCAAATGAGTATTCGTAGGTAAATCAACATTGAATGTCCAATCTCTGGTTGCGCAGGGAGTAAGTATACAACCTGGAATATTTAGGAAACGATAGCGATGGTACTTGAATGATTATAGCTGGATACACTAAGGGGGGGGGGGGGTCCCGCTGGTTGTAAGACAGTAGGAGGGGGGGGTTAGAGAAGCCGCTGGCGGTATCCCATCTGGCCGACGGTGTCTTGGGAGAATCCAAAGTCTTGGACACGGTGCCCACAGAACCTCGGACCGCAGACGAATACAGCTGGACCCTCTGTGGAACGGTATCTGCCGGTCCACAACGGAGAGACGTGAGGCGACCTCACGTGTAGAGCGCCGTCTCACCTGGAGTCCTCTCCGGGGGGTAATTCCAACACTCAGCAGTGTTGGCCTTTATCCATGGAATAATCAAAGCACACAAAGCATAATCCAAGCCGTGGAAGGCTCGCCGTCGTCTGGGTAGAGTAATCCAATATACAGGTCCAGTCGCTCTTGGCCCGGAGCTCCTCGGATGCAATCACCACTAGGGGTCTGACCAGCCTGGTTAAGCGTCCAGATAACGTCAGGAACGATGGGGGGTACTGATAACTTTAGAACTCTAACCGAACGATGCACCATACATAAATAGACTACTATTAGCTTAATAGAATACGTCCAACTCGACGGTATGGTGCCAAACTATGACCATTCAACTATTAATCTACACGATATCTCAATGCCTATTCTGGGCCAAGTAGGCCTTACTACACCGCACGTGCGTCGTGGGGAGGCTTTTGCGTCTGTCACTCTGTTGGAGGGTAAAGAACTGGACTAAAAGAAAGTTCTACTTTACTGGCGCCATATATATATGCGCTATGAACAAATAGTACCATTCGTATTTCGCCCGACATATTACTGCGCGGAACCGGGGGTTGCCTCGACATGTTAGGCGGCACGATTGAACTTGGACCTAGGGGTATGGCAACCTGGCGCCAGGTTCTCGTCCAATGGTAGAATGAAACTATTATGGGCTGTTTAGTAGAAACGGGGATATTCAATGCATATTGTACAAGGAATATACAGGGGATATCAAACGATATACAAATACAATTAAATATATATATATAAATAAATATACATATTCGGTTTAATCTGATCCTTCACAACACATGCCCTCTTATGAAAGCCATTTTTTTTTATACCAAATACAATTTGAATTAGAAATGGTTATTTTTTTCTCCCCACTGAACCGTATCGAACTGAAAACTGTCAGGACTGCTCAGCAAATTACTGGACTGGAATACGTTTAAAGCTTACACAAGTAAGCTTCATACTATGGCTAGGGGTTGGAAAGCAGCCATGATAGTATCATAGCCCATGTAACATCTGTTAATATAATATATAACATATTATGTGTATATGCAGAGAGCAGCAGCACAGCCCAGAGCCACATCAGTACAGCCCAGAGCCACATCAGTACAGCCCAGAGCCACATAAGTACAGCCCAGAGCCACATCAGTACAGCCCAGAGCCACATCAGTACAGCCCAGAGCCACATCAGTACAGCCCAGAGCCACATCAGTACAGCCCAGATCCACATCAGTACAGCCCAGAGCCACATCAGTACAGCCCAGAGCCACATCAGTACAGCCCAGAGCCATAGCAGTACAGCCCAGAGCCACATCAGTACAGCCCAGAGCCACATCAGTACAGCCCAGAGCCACATCAGCACAGCCCAGAGCCATAGCAGTACAGCCCAGAGCCACATCAGTACAGCCCAGAGCCACAGCAGCACAGCCCAGAGCCACAGCAGTACAGCCCAGAGCCACATCAGTACAGCCCAGAGCCATAGCAGCACAGCCCAGAGCCACATCAGTACAGCCCAGAGCCACATCAGTACAGCCCAGAGCCACAGCAGCACAGCCCAGAGCCACAGCAGCACAGCTCAGAGCCACAGCAGCACAGCCCAGAGCCACAGCAGCACAGCCCAGAGCCACAGCAGCACAGCTCAGAGCCACAGCAGCACAGCCCAGAGCCACAGCAGCACAGCCCAGAGCCATAGCAGCACAGCATAGCCTGTCCATAAGACAAAAAGTCCACTGGTGCTCACAGTACAAGTCAATTTGGTAGTTATTTTGAGGTGAGTCATTTCCCCCCACTACACTGCTACACCAGAACGTAGGGTTCTCCCACCTGCCAACAAATAATTGCTCATAAACGATCCTTATGCTTTCACCAAATACATTGAGCAACACCCTCCACTGATGATGCATCCTTGGTTACAGTGGTTTAGCTCAAAGCGGGTGGAAGTGCGGCCCAGTTCACTAGGTAGCACCAAAGTTTACAGAATCATGAATGGCAGAACCAGAACTAATTTGGTTGTTGTTCACTGTTGTTGACCTCCAGGAGGACAAAAAACATATTCTCTACTGTCAGATAAGATAAGATATTCCTTTATTGATCCCCTCTGTCAGCGGGTGCAGTTGAGGGCGTTTGAGTTTGGGTGCATGGGGTGGAGGTCAACTCCTCTAGCTGGATCACAGGGAAACTCCCTTGATCCACTGAGCAGGTGTTCTCTCTTTTCTCTCTGTACCTGTCCTGTGCACCACAACCGATGAGGACGCAGGAGAGTGTTAACCTAGCCTGACCCACCCCTTGGCTCGACAGGCCCTCTGCTAACCTCTCTGCTCCCTGTGCAGCAGCTCCCTGTTTCTGGGGCTGAGACGGACGGTGGTGGTGGTGGTACCTTTCACTTCCCGAAATCTGAGAGGCGGAGAGCTGTCATTTGCCAATTTGGCCTGAATGGAGCGGGCGGCGGATTGAATGTCGTTTTCCCACCAGGCTTCCCCATCCAGCGCAGCAGGGGAGGGATTGTGCAGCGGGGGACGGGTGTAATGCTAGTATAAAATTTGCGCTTTGATGGCAGCTAATAGTATGTGATGGGTGGCACTGATGTGTACTTCCAGTAAAGACTCCACAGGTAGGGGCCTCTCTCTCTGTCTCTGTCTCTGTCTGTCTCTGTCTCTGTCTCTGTCTCTGCCTCTGTCTCTGTCTCTGTCTCTGTCTCTGTCTCTGTATCTGTCTCTGTCTCTGTCTCTGCCTCTGTCTCTGTCTCTGTCTCTGTCTCTGTCTCTGTCTCTGCCTCTGTCTCTGCCTCTGTCTCTGTCTCTGTCTCTGTCTCTGCCTCTGTCTCTGTCTCTGCCTCTGTCTCTGCCTCTGTCTCTGTCTCTGTCTCTGCCTCTGTCTCTGTCTCTGTCTCTGTCTTCGTCTCTGTCTCTGTCTCTCTGTCTCTGTCTCTCTCTCTCTCTCTCTCTCTCTCTCTCTCTCTCTCTCTCTCTCTCTCTCTCTCTCTCTCTCTCTCTCTCTCTCTCTCTCTCTCTCTCTCTCTCTCTCTCTCTCTCTCTCTCTCTCTCTCTCTCTCTCCCCCCTCTTTCTCCCCTCCTCTCTTTCCCTTGCCCAGTGCTGACACACCTATAAGATTATACGGGCCCAGCCTCCTCTCTCAAAGCTGTAATTTCTCCCTGATCAATGTAATTATACATCTCCAACTCAGCCTCCCCATGTCAATGGGCCAGACTGGTCCTGTTTCCCTATGCTGAGAAAGCCCCCTTCTCTCTCACACACACGCACGCACGCACGCACGCACGCACGCACGCACGCACGCACGCACGCACGCACGCACGCACGCACTCACGCACTCACGCACGCACGCACGCACACACGCACACACACACACACACACACACACACACACACACACACACACACACACACACACACACACACACACACACACACACACACACACACACACACACACACACACACACACACACATTCACAGATCAGTTTTTGAGAAAGGGAAGACACTGCCAGAACGAGACTCATAATGTTCCCGTCCGTATACCAGAGGCAGGTGATACATGAGCATGCAGGCACAGATTTGGTTACACAAGCCCTTCATTCAATAACAGTTTATGACACCATTGTCGCCATGCTGCAGAATGGGGTAAGCATTTCTGAATGGCTTAGTCAGCAGAGGGAACTGTAATAGGGAATATTCATCAGTGATAATGTTCAGTTATGTTCCTGTCCTGATCGCTGATGTATAGTTGTAAAATAAAAGGTAATGAACTGCAGTAAGATCAACAAGCATCAAGATAAACAAAGATTTCCTGAATTGGATTATTTTCACAGTCTTCAGTAGGGTTGGGTATTGTTTGAATTTGTTGATTACGGTGCCAAACAGATACTTAAAAAGAAAATCCAGTTCCTAAACAGTGCCAAAAATCAATACAAAAAACAAACAAAAAATACTCTATATATAAATACCATGGAAACAGTGAATCACCAATTGAAACTTGGTGAATAGCATCTCGTGTTCTATCAGAGGACCGTTACATCCGTAACTATCACTTTATTCCCTCTGACCTGCCCCTGAAAGCCTGCAAACAGGGGGACAGCCTCTCAGATTGAACAAATGGCTGCACCACAGACCACACTGCTTACAGTTTTGTTTCATTATTGCACTTTTAGCCTTGGAAACTGCTAGCAAACAACTGCTGCTAAATGAAAAAGAGCTCTGCTAGCCATTCTAGCCATTCATGATTTATGTGGCTCATTTTGGTGACACACAGTGATTCGGTCTGCGTATTAACTACTGTTATTGTTATAGTAAAAAAGGTGGGTAAACTATTTTGCAGATACAAAGGTGAGTAAACTATTGTACAGTTAAAATGTGGGTAAACTATTTTACAGTTAAAAATGTAAGTAAACTATTGTATAGTTACAAATGTAAGTAAACTATTCTAGTTAAAAAGGTGAGTAAACTAATTTACAGATAAAAAGGTGAGTAAACTATTGTACAGTTAAAATGTGGGTAAACTATTTTACAGTTAAAATGTAAGTAAACTATTGTATAGTTTAAAAGGTGGGTAAACTATTTTGGAGTTAAAAAGGTGAGTAAGCTATTTTACAGTTAAAAAGGTGAGTAAACTAAAATCACAGTTAAAAAGATGAGTAAACTATTTTACAGTTTAAAAGGTGGGTAAACTATTTTACAGTTAAAGAGGTGGGTAAACTATTTTACAGTTAAAGAGGTGGGTAAACTATTTTACAGTTAAAGAGGTGGGTAAACAATTTTACAGTTAAAAATGTAAGTAAACTATTGTATAGTTAAAAAGGTGGGTCAACTATTTTACAATTAAAAAGTTAAGTCAACTATTTTACAGTTAAAAAGGTGAGTAAACAATTTAACAGTTAAAAGAGAGAGTGAGTTAACAATTTTACAGTTAAAAGAGTGAGTAACCTATTGCACTGAGTTTTAGATGGGTTTACCCTCCTTTCCTGGTTGGAGGTTGGAGTGCATTGGAAGTCACTGTGGCAGTGAAAGAGTGAGCAGGTGGGTTTGTGTGTCGGACCTTGCAGGGAGGGGTCTCAGGTATTGGAGCCGTCTCCTCCAGGGTGTTTTAACAATCCACATGAATCACACAGAGACACGAGGACGTACGAAACACAACACTGGGACCTGCCTCAGGGCTACCAGGCGCACCGAACACACACACACACACACACACACACACACACACACACACACACACACACACACACACACACACACACACACACACACACACACACACACACACACACACACACACACGCGCACGCACACACGCACGCACGCATGCACGCACGCACGCATGCACAAACGCACGCACACACACACACACACACATTACATTAGACTTTTTTGATAGCTTCTAAGGCACGAGCGGTGCTCCTGTGCTCTGACAGGAGGGGGAGGAGGGGGGGGGGGGTTAAAGGCTTCTTAAATGTCCATATCAATCTGCACAGTTGTCACGGTGACAAAGACGGAAACAGAACACCGTGAACTGTCAGGATGCATCAGGCAGTATCATCATCATTTGAACAACATTAGAGAAATGGATAGTTTTCCACAGGACATTACTGTGTGGACACTACGTCTCGACACCAGAGCCAATTATAGTTTATATCTTTGTGATTAGTTGCAACAACTAAATATCATCTTGGTAATATGTGGAGGCCTATTTTGTCTCTCTAACATAACTGTATGAAGAGCTTTACTGGGACTGGGTTATCTTTCACTCATAGAGGTTTGGTAAAAAATGCACAAATACAATATCCTGTTTTAAAAATGGCTATGATTGCATTGGTTGCTTTGTTGTGTTTTTCTTAGTGAGGCAGATAGGCTTGTGACGGCGCAAGGTGATTGTCCTCTTTCCTGCAACACAGAAGGCATTGTGTTCCGCTCTCCCGGGACGGGAGATGTTTTGTTTTTGGAGCTCTTTCACACCAGCGCTCCCTTTTTACACAGCGACCCTCTCTCCTCTCGCCACCGCACGGCAGCCCTTTCAGAAGGGAAGCTCCAGGTCAGTTTCCCTTGCCAAGTTTTACGGCCTGCCATGTTGTCTATTCTGCTCAGCTATTTAAAAAATGTTGAATATCAACAATGGCTTTCACTGGTTCATTGTCAACTTTTGTATGAAGCAATCTTGGCTGAATGAGATGGGACCCAGTGCAGGGAGAACTGGGCTGCAGCACCGCGACACCCGGCGCCTGCCCGGCGTTCCCTTTTCTCTCTCTCTCTCTCTCTCTGTCTGTCTGTATTTCTCTGCTGCACTGGGAGCAGCTACCTCACTGCTCTGCTCTGCTCTCGCTCGGAGCGACCATGGCCCGGGCTCTGGGCTGGAAAAGCCACCGTCTGGTTGCGGCCCATTCTCTTCCACCTCCTACACAGCCCTCTCCCCCCAGGGCCTGTGGACCGCTGGTCCGCTGAAGGTGTGTCTGTGTGACTGTCAGAGGGATCGGGAAGCAGCAGCAGCCTCGGGGACCAGTCAGAGCTGGGTGAGTGTCCATGATCTCCGTGGCCAGTGGTGGAGGAGGTGAGGAGTAGAGAAGGAGGAGAGGGGGAGGGTGGTGTTGCAGGGAGATGGAGTAAGGTGCTTTGTGCTCTGTGACTTATATATATGCGCGCATTCTACTCAGTTCAGTGCAGGAGCATTTTAAAAATGTATTTAGATATGTGGATATGTTTTTATTATTTATAAAATTGTTCCATTTACGATGTAAATTAAAACCCAGTTGGTTTGACGAAATTGTAACAATTCTACAGATAATTAAGTCACTCCTAAGCACTTGTTGGTCTACGTGACATTATATTCTACTGTTCAACAGGAACAGTTGTATTACAAAATGTTAACCCTTTCTATTTATTTATTAATATCACAAACACTTATTTTTGCATTAAAAAACATTTTTGTATCACTAACCCAAACATTACCATAATGTATTCTCAATGGAAAATGTATGGGAATTCTCAGAGACCCTAGTTTCAGAGGCTGACATTGACTGGGCTGAGGGCTCTATTCTAAAGCACCATGGTACTGGTGCCATATGGAACGAGGTGACCTAAGGAATCCAGTGGTACCAGCCATGTCATGATGGCTACATGCTCTAAAGTTAGGCTACGTTTTGGGGAGGGAAAACTGCCATTGCCATTTTCAAAGGGGTCCCTTGACCTCTGACCTCAGGATATCTGAATGAAAACGGGTTATATGGGTATAGCCATGAGTCTCCCCATTTACATACATGCATTTATACATACATGTATGCTAATCCCATGCAGTTTTGGGAAAGAACCATGGAGTTATTTGCATGCAGTACAAATGTGTTATTTTTGCCTATTCTAAATATGGTGTATTTGACTATTTCTGCATACTGGGATCCCTAAACAGTCTTGAAATTGCCTGAATTGGATATGACTGGAAATCTGAGACTCTTGTGGATCCAATGAGCCCAACTGTATTCATGTGCAATTATGAATAGATGAATTAAGCCTAATTAATAACACTAGTCATTGTTTACCCATGTTGTGCATTAAAAGCTTTTGAAAATGTTAGGAATCTAAGGGTTAAATATGTGGAAGAATAGAAGGGGAAAAATACAGCGCTATTCTATATATTCATCGCAAAGAATATGACAATAAAACTCAAGCATTTAATGCAAAAGCATTAAGTGACAATATAGTGCTTTTGAAAGCCAGAAAATGCACCAAATGTCATCCATCTTCAAACACAAGATATCCCGCAATTTACAAATGTAATAGTCCAGATACAATCCAGTATATGTATATATAAGAGTTTCCGTGCTGTGTCTGTGACTTTATGCGGCACATCATGTGTTTGCTGTTTGCTCAGACACGTGAGTCTGTGTTTGTGTAAGTAAGCAAGAGAGGGGGGGATTGAGAGAGAAAGATGAAAGTGAGAATGAGAGCTTGCTTCCAGATAGCGCTGGCTTAGGCCCTTTGTGCTGCTGTCAGGGAGGAGTGTGTCTAGGCTGCAGAGACATCTCTCCAGTGCAGCGGTACATTGGCCTGCCCTATGGGGCATTGAGCTGTCCCCTCTGACACACTCTCCTCTTACCCATGGTGTGTGTGTGTGTGTGTGTGTGTGTGTGTGTGTGTGTGTGTGTGTGTGTGTGTGTGTGTGTGTGTGTGTGTGTGTGTGTGTGTGTGTGTGTGTGTGTGTGTGTGTGTGTGTGTGTGTGTGTGTGTGTGTGTGTGTGTGTGTGTGTGTGTGTGTGTGTGTGTGTGTGTGTGTGTACACCATGCACTCACATGTGATCATCCTGATACATCAATACATTACCCATCTGGTCAACACCACAAGCAAACCTTGGTGTTAAGATGCTTAAGTGGAATGAAATAGATGGACGAATGGGATCCGAAATGAACACAGTATTTTTTTTGTTTTTTTTATTTGATTATTTATTTTTATTTTACATGCAATAAACACCGGAGTCATTCTTTGCAAACAAAGACTGCATCACTGATTTATCACACCTTTCATACATGTGATCTGTGACAACACACGCTGTCACCTCCCTCTCTGTCTCTGTCTAGAGGCTTGTAATGAACCTTCTCCCATCATCCTATTTACTGTGACTATTTACACAGCATGACTGACCACATGGAGAAAGTCGTGCTCTGTGCTCTCAGTTAAACACATGTTATCAGGCCTATATATGATATATGTATCTCTATTATAAGCACATTTCACAACTGTTATGGTTTGATTTTTCACCACAATTGGCATATTAAAGACACCACCATTTATGTACCAATTCCATATATCCTCAAACCACCACCACCACCACCACCACCACCAACAACAACAACAACAACAACAACAACAACAACAACAACAATAACATTATATAATACTTATTGGCACAATACCTTGTAATGCAGAATAAAAAACGAACTTTTTCTTGTACGGCCAAAAAACAAACTGTACATACTTTAACATGTATGTTGAGAACTATAGTGTAAGAGTAAACCTAGCTTAAATATAATTCATCCTTCATAGTGTGATCTTTGGCAGTTCAGTTGAGCTTTGTGTAACCGAACAACTGTTCCCCAAAGGTAGAAACAAGAGATGTAAGATTCGACCTTGCAAGTGGATCCTTTGAGTGACATGAAAATGAGGTCGCTTGAAAGATTCCTAACCAAAATTTTGCAACTGGAATAATACCTGATTATTATCTGGAAATAAAAAAAAACAAAGAATGCCAACCACTTACAAACTCCCAGAGAAACTTGATTTCCATCCCTCCAATGAATGTAAAGTTTTTTTTGTTGTAAGACAAATATTAAAATTACTAATGTGATAAACAGTTCTGTGTGTGATAAACATTGCAATCGCATGAACTTTCCGACCTCAACATCACCTGTTAATCACATGTGTTTCCAGTGTGTTTTTTCCGGAGCACTTCACATTTGATTTACATGATTGCGAGAGTGCTTATTCACACGTTTTCACATCTAAATTCCACGGCAACACGTGTGAAACTTATCACATCATAGCCTATGAAGGTATCATGATTACATGTAATAAGATGAAAGGACCGTGTAAGCAAAGTTTCATGCGATACCGAGAAAATTACATTACTTTTTGTTTTTTTTCACACGTGAGATTCCTGTGGCTATTCTGTACGGGAGTCTCTGCTCTCTGTCATGTCACCCAGTGACACCTGAGCAGATCCACTGACAGTGAATGGAAGAGCGACTTTGTGGACCCTGCGACAGCACCCAGGGGGATTCTCTGGTGTTGTGGGAACATTTTCTGGTTCAGCGGTGTCGAAACTGCTATGAGATTAAATGTGTTTGGGTGTCAAGAATTTAACAAGCAATTCTAGAGCCCACAAAGTCAACCTCCCATTGTCTAGACCGTCACTTTGCATCACATCATGTTACAGCCTTGGTTGTCTGTTTTCACGCTTTGGGAAAAGAGTTGCTCATATGCAGAAATATTGATTGTCAGGCGTGTAGCCAGAGTTAAAACTTTAGGGGGACTCAGCCCCTCTTGGGGGGTCTGGGAGCATGCCCCCCTGGGAGAATCGTAAACAAGATTATCTAAATGCTCATTTCCCATGAGGAGAATGGAGACAAGTTTTCAATGAGAATTAGCTAATTAGGCTATTATTTTTATCATTGTTGTTATTTGTGAACATGAACTTGATCTTCAGAGAGTGGGAAAGGTAATTTGCTAAAATGATTCAAATCAAAAGTTCATAAGAGGTCATTATGGGGGCGGTCAGGTGGCGTAGCGGAGATCGCGTTCGTCACCAACCCCTGAGACGCTGGATTCGCCTGTTCGAATCCAGCTCACAGCTCCGGGGTTGTCACCAGCTTGGCTGGCCGTTCACACTAATACAATTGGCAGTATTAGAGGGTGGGAGAAGCTGGCGGGGTGGGTCCGGGTCGTTGTAAACAGCGACTCCTACTGTTCGGTCGGGGCGCCTGCTAAGCGCGGATAGGATCTAAGGGCGGTAGTGTGATCCTTCCACACGTTACACGCTCTCAGTGAGAGTCCGCGCTGCCAGGTGAAAAGAAGCGGTTGATTGGCTAGACGTGTGTCGGAGGAAGCACGTGATAGCCTCCACTCTCCCAGACCGACTGTGGGGGGTAAGTGCGCAGCGACCAGGAAGGGGATTGGGAATTGGCATAACGACTAACATTGGGATGGGAGAAAATCGGAGGAAAAAGGAGGGGGAAAAATATCAATAATAAAAAAAAATAGGTCATTATGAACAACAAATTGGTTCCATGGTCAAGGTCAAGGTCAAGGTCAGCAGTAGACATACAAGTGGCATACACCATGTAAAGCTGGGACCCTAAAGAATAATTTCAGATGCAGCTCAACACTGTATGTCAATATTTTACATATATTAATATGGAATATACATGTTTTGAATATCGCCTATTCAAATTATTTAAATTCTGAGTGTATAGAGGCTTTGGGCATTATATCTATGCCTACCTAGTGATAGCCATTGTCATGCTCAATTATGTCTCATAAGTTGTTGCAGAAATGTCTTGGTTGATTAAGACACCAAGACTTAATTAAAGAACACCTTAGAAAAAGTCATGCTTTTGGTAATGAAAAAATCAAGATGGTGATTGGATGGCGAGCACTTCTATTTAAAAGTCCCATTTTATTTTCAATATACCTGTCATAGATGTTAGGCCGTATGGTGAAGGCTGTATCGTTTCATCCCGTTCCTACCTCGGCGAATTACACAATTTTCACTCTGGGTGAAAGTTCGATTGGTGTAGATTTAGGAACAAAAAGTTCTCCATTGACAAAATAGCACATCTTGTGCAATCATTTTCGTAAAGTCGGGACTAGATCTTTCCTCGCGAACGGATATTTGGTCACCGCAGAGTTTTATCTGACGCAATTGGTGCGAGTTCAGTCACGTATCTTGCGCTAGACCAATAGCAGCTCTCCTTGTTGCCAAGTTACAGACAACAAGAGATTGTGTAAACAGCTGCGTGATGTTATCGTGTCATTCACAGAGTACATCTCGACGCAAATGGACAACAAACACATTCTAACGCTCGCAAAATAGGTTTCAAAACAATGTTATATGCATATACGCTACTTGATATAGGCAATCGATTGAATACAGCTGTGAAATGGGCGATAACGTTCGTGTTATTAACCATACTGTACATTTAAATCATATCGCCTTCTATCTACACCAACAACACAGCATTTCACACCGATGCATGACGTCCTGTCGGGGCAATTATTCAATAAACCTCCATAAACACACATTCTGTGATGCATGCAGCACATTTGTATCAAAAACACTTTACTTTGTGATTCCCAACCTGCAATATTAAAGATGCTGGTACAATTTTCTAAAGATTGAGGTCGTACACAAAACAGTTCAGTGGATAGTAATGACAAATGTATTAATAATTAATTTGGAATAATGGAATAATGTCAAACAATTTACAAATCAATAAGTTACTCATTAACCTTTTTATTTTCCATTTAAAGACTAAATAGAATGCAGGTACAAAAATAGATTCAAGAAGTTTATTCGTCACATACATACACAAGTTAAATTTTTTGTATCACAATAAAATATAGTAAATAGTAAAATAGGTAGTTTATGATGAAATGCTTGGTTCTGTATGAGCCCCTGAGAGTGTGCTTCATACAGTAAAAAAAGTAAGTAAGTAAAAAGTAAAGTAAAGAGGAATATTCAATATACACAATATACACTACGGAGTAAAATGAGTAAAGAGTGAGGTGTGTGGAAGGATCAGTGTCAAACTGATCTCAACAAATAAACAAATCACACTACTACTGTATAACCCTAATCCCCTCACCCTATACATCCACTATCATCTGAGTCATCCTCTAATGTAGCCCTATCCTCCGTTTCCTTAGAAACATTTGCACAGTTTTGGCATTGACAAAGATCTGTACATGGTAGTTTTGCAGACACACATCTTCCTGTCTCACATTTTCCTTGTTTGCAACCGCAATGGACTACTTGCAACACACTATCAGGGGCTGGATTTGTAGTCATCCAGGTCACTGTTAACTCCCCATCCTCGACGTGCCACCCATTGGTTAATTTTCAGCACTTCTTGGTTGACAATTATCCTTTGTCGGATGATCTTCTCACAGAAGATTTAGTAGCTGACATCAAAATTTGTCTAATTTCTGATACACACAAACACACACACACACACACACACACACACACACACACACACACACACTGAATGAATGCATGTGCCAAGGGTTGGGCAGTCATGATTGCTACAGACAAACAGAATAGGTGGTCAAGCTTTACTTTTAAAATGTGCAATATGCAGGAATTAAGAATAGCTCATGGTATAATAACTCACTCTGCTTCCATTTCTTCCAAAGTCCCAGTAGCTGTTGCAGTTGATTGAGGGCTCAAGGATCTATACTCTGATCTGGTGTACTCCCTGTAACAGGTTGTGTGATATCGCACCTCAATTGCCACACAGTCTTTGTCTTGGATATGCAAAAGCAGGCTGGTGTCTTGCTTCACCTGGGCAGCTCTCAGCAACAGGCCTTTAAATAAAATTGGAAAATGACATGAGTGTGTGTTGGGTCTGAGAATTTCTTTGATTGTATTTTGATAATGTGAGGAAAATGTTATCTATGTCAATCTGTGTTAAATCTCTGCATACTTTGTGGAGACTGTAGAGCCATAAGTTCTGGCTCTGCTTCCACATCTTGAGCTGGAGAACACATAGCCCGTTTCGCAGCTGCATCCAAGCGTTTTTTGTCGATAAGTAGCGTGAAAACCAGCATCCCCGGGAACATTGGCAAACTCGATCTCTAAACAATGTTTGTATGCATCTGCAATGATACGATTCTCTCCTGGCAACTTAAGCCACTGCTCGACGGAGTTTCTATCTATCCCACTGTGTCTGTGTAAAATCGTGCACTTTCTTTCTGAACGGACATGAGATGCATATAACATTGTTTCTAAACCTTTTTGCGAATTTTAGAAGGTGTTTTTTCTCCATTTTCGTCGTCTTCTGTACTTGTCGATGACATACTCAAGTTGTAGCAGAGGTCTGAGGGTGAACAGGACAGTTCCTTGGGGGGCGCCTGTGTTGCTCACCGGCACATCTGACTGGCTGCCCAGCAGTCTGACTAATTGTGTTCTGTTGGTGAGGTAGTCAGTGATCCAGGCCACCAGGCCATGGAACAGCCGCTTCACCTTGAGCTTCTCCACCAGCCGAAAAGCTTGGATGAACCTGTTAAGCCGTAAGGTCCCCCAATTGGGGGACCCTGCTTTTCTTTATCATAAATCGATCAATAGAGACCATATTAGATCCCCAATTATCATATCATGGGATATCATTGGAAAGCCACACTCATTGGCTACAACCCTGTCCAAAGGTTTTCGAGATCGCCAAATGATTGACGGAGCTAAAGCCCCGGGAGTTGGGGGTGGTAATGTGTACTTTTGAATACTTTGGCGCACGCCTCACATATCGGCATGTAACTCGAGAACTGCTGAACGGATTTTGTCACCTGAAAAGGCAATCGACAGGCAACAAATATGGCTTTAATTCTATCCATATATTGTATTAAAATAAATGCACACCCGAGCCGCTAGAGGTCGGCAAAGTGGCATCACAAATCGTCCTCATGAGGGCCCACTTGGATGTTAAGAGGATTTATGTTTTTTTTATATATTTTTTTATAGCCAAGAGTAAAGACCATAACCATATCAAAACAGTAGTCAAAGTGTATATTTTCATTTTTACTGATGTTTTATACGATTTACAGAAAATAAGAATTTATCTGAAAAATGCTAATTATATCTCTTTTATCGTAAAACCGCAAGGAAATGACTACATCCAGATTTAACCCTGCCATTGGAAAGAGGAGCATTTTCCCTATCCATAGATGTATGATTTGGCCATAATAAGGTCAAGGTCAAGTTCAAGATCAAATATGAATTTATAATTAAAATCGATTATCATTTATTACTGTATCTACAAATCCTTCTGTTTAATCATCTTCCCTTTATTCATTTGCATAGATTTTTTAAACCTTGATCTCAAGAAGGTGCTGAATGAGCTCAGTGAGTGAGCTCGGTTTGCTCACAATTGTAACATGGTGTTTATTCACCGGCACAGATGCAAAAATAAATCATAATTTATATTCTCCCTTTTTTCATTACAATTTACTCAAGCCTAGTAACAGACACACTATTTCTGACACTGGAAATACATACCCCAGGTCCCTAGATGTTCCTAGATACCAAGAACATGCTAATTGGCCTTGTAGAAGTGGAGAAATCTTCCATTTACTTAGGCATGTACCTTCAGGCGAGATTTCTGAAAATAGGGCTACAGCTTAACAGGCGCTGGAGAACGATCATGAAGAACATGATCCTCACTGTGCTGCGCAGCCTCTCCAGGTGTGTGTATCTCTGTGGAGCATGTAAATCATGGCATCCTCCATACCCATAATGCCTGGTAGGCAAACCGCAGGGGGTCCAGGGAGTCACTCACCGGGGGCTTGAGGTGCTGCAGGACCAGCCTCTCAAAGGTCTTCAAGACGTGTGACATTAGAGTGACATGGCCTATAGTTATTGAGGGTGTTTCTTAATGTTAGCTTCTGTGCTGACCACCGCATAAATAGTTTTCTTAATTTGTTCAATTGTACAGACAATTGCAGCATTCGTCGAGTGGATGATTTTGAGCCCCCCTAAAAAGGGTCTGGTGAACCATTGTTGATTTTAATGTTCTATTTGAATGTGGATTTTCCTTATAATAACATTAGGATAGCCTAAATGGGTTGGGTGTTGTCACTAAATTATGTCGCAATAAGTTCTTTAATTCATAAACATTTATTTCAATTTGTGATTATTTTAGCCTCCCACTTTGTATTCATTCATTCAAACCCTTTACTTTATCCCGAAAATACATTGAGGTTACCCTAGCAATGTCATAGAGATTACAGTCATATTAACACAAAATAAAAACATATATACATCCACTCATAAGTTAATATACATTTGTATATATTATTTCCTATTTTCCTATTATTTCCTATTTCCTATTCAGTGACAATGGCGATGAAAGCAAAAGTTGATTTGGTTTTGGGTGACTAAATGTCATAAATATATTTTTCTCTCCAAAGAATAACACCAAAGCCAGGTAATTCAGTTCTCTAATACTGTGTGATCTTTGTTTGTTCGTGCACAAGGCCATGGGCTCTAACATCTTGCCTCCGTGGAGAACCCATAGTCCTCTGTCTCACCTCCCTGGGTGAGCTCAGCCCTTTTGCCCCAGGCAAGGTGACCAGCCTCATCTCAGCCCAGCCTATACATTATCTTGTCAACACAGCCAGCTCCTCACCTTAGTTTGTTCTGAACCCAGAACACTGGCTGTAATGAAATCAGCAGTAATCGCCACAATCACCTCGTCATGCTCAAGGTAATTAATATATTTGGAGGGCGATGGCTAACTCTTAATTTAATTATGCCTCTTTTAATGAGACCTTGACTGGGACAAAATGTATGACCACTATCTCCTCTATCAAGTACTTGGCACGCAACAGAGATTTGTCATTATCAACCCAAATCACTGGGAGATCAAGCGTAATGGTACGCATGATTAATATATCAATTTATAGTTGTTTGTTTCTTTTTTCACAGATTTAATAAATTACCTTTTGTAATTACCTAACGCAGTGCTTTGAAAGCCTCAATTTCTGCAATTAACGCACAAAGTATTACCATTACATATTCATTTTGGAGAAAAATACAGATAACAACTGGTGGCATTAATCATATTACAAAATTGTGTGTATTTAATTAATTAAAGTTACACTCTGCAAATTAATTGCGCATTCTCACAATATTATCTTTAACTAATGAAGGCTTGACAAAGAGACTGTTTCATTTTTTAAAAGGGGCTAGATTAGTGGGATCTCAATTATGGCTAAAACAAAAGAGTGCTGCTTGCTAGGGCATGGTGCAAAGCAAAAAGTGACGATTCAGCACCTTCTCCCAAACAAAAAAAGGAGAAAGTTTCCATTGTTTTTGGAAAACTGTAGAACATGGCAATGATTCAAAAGATACATGGAAAATAATGAGCACCGTAATTAGCCAGGCAGGCAATAACAGTATTTAAAATGATCATTATATAGAGGTGGATGATTATATGATTTCAGTGTTTCTAAACAGCAAGGCATGCATCTGCTCTCTGCCAGGGTATTATGACATTAGCGCTGGGGCAATAGGCTTGTGTGTATAAGCCCACTTTACCTTTTCATTCATGTGCTTAATACAGTATGTGTTTGCTTTCATGTGTTCCACATCATGGTGGCTTTTAGTGAACATCATTGTAGAACAGGCACAAGCACCACTGATTCAGCACCATGGAGTTGGATGGAAATGAAGAACTGGTCCAAGGAGTTTCTTATGAGGACGTTGAAGTGACAGACAGACGGCACACAGTGGTGGTCACCCTGGTGCCCAGTATGGATGGCTTCATCCAACCCAGTGGCTCAGAAGCAAAACCATATTTATTGAAATGTTCTGCCCAATTAAGGCGGAATTGAAATTAGCTTTCAACGGATATGAGTTTATAATTCTGAGTAATTTAGTATTTTATTTTCCATTTAACGCATCATATAGCAAACGTGCTAATATGAACGTTTCCCCTAATCTCACAAGTAAAAGTAAAGAGTAATTGACTAAGGAATGGGCCTGGGGAGCGAATAATCATTGTATGTTCATTTCAGAAATGCTTCCACCAATGTCCTTTGATGTGACATCATTTCCATTTGTTTTTTTTGCTTCATTGGTCAATAATCCCAGGGGAAAATGCATGTGTCAATTAAGGAACCTGCCAAGATGTGTCACTGGAAATACTGCAATTTAACTGCAAACCGTTACACTTGATTATATTACTATTACTTGATTATGTTGGACGTAATAGCCATTAATTGTGTGTGTGTGTGTGCGTGCGTGCGTGTTTGTGTGTGTATGTCTGTGTGTGTGTGTGTGTGTGTGTGTGTGTGTGTGCGTGCGTGTTTGTGTGTATGCGTGTGTGTGTATGCGTGTGTGTGTGTGTATGTGTGTGCACATATGTATTAGCATACGTACACTTGTGTGTTAAGTATGCTTGAGGAAGATGTGTTTACAATATGTGTTTATACATTCTGCTAAGTAATACCAGGAGAGGAGCCCCAGGCGGCCCGGTCAGCGGGGAGACCTCTACCTCCTGGGCTTAAGTGAGATGGAGCAGAAGTGTTGGGTGGTCACGCCTTGTCTGGTCATGACAGTGGCGGGTTAAAGAGATTACACCAGGGTCTGTGTCAGCAGCCTTGGCCCGGCCCTGCTCACACAGGAGCATAATGAGGAAGGACATGCTTGGGCTGCCGGGGAAAAAGGGACCCGGTGTCTGAGGCATTCCTCTCAGACAAGCTACAGGAGGCAAACAGCATTTAGCATGTTGTCTTACTGCTCCGGGAGCCTCTGCAGAGACCGCTGCATGCATTCCCCGGGGTCGGACCGGGTGGTCACCGAGTGTGGACCTAGTACTTGTGGGCCGCATCCCCTCTCTGCCTACAATGAAAACACAAATGACTCTGCTACAGCAAGAGGCAAGAATGCAGCCGCTCCCCATTAGCATCCTCCTGACAGACATATAACACACTCCACTAAAGCTCTCCTAGAACCCGGGAGAAAGCAGGGAAATTAAGCTTCTGTCCTCTGAGTATGTGTTTTGGTTCTTTTCAAGGTTTGAGTGACAGTCCCTTCACCTAATGACCGAGCGGAGCTGCTTTCAGTGCCTGCAGACTGGGCCTGTAAAGAAGACAGGATCTACTTCACATGCCCAACACATGGTGAGTTGAATACTCCTGCCTGCTTCTTCCATACCCCCTAGTTCTCTCTTGATTAATTAGGCCAAGGCTAAGACCACGCCAGTACGTTCTATAGTATATGGAACCGTGTGGAAACAGTACCAATCCACTCAAGTATAGTGTTGCTGTTTCATTCGTCCTCCCCTTAATGCCCACAGTATTATGGCACCATATAAGCAAGCACACTCCCTCGTATCTGTTATGCGTGAGTGAGGCGGAACCAAAAGACCCTCAGACAGACTGATGGGACTCAAAACATCCTCAGAGAAAGCATCTTTTCAAGGTTGGTTTTCAGAAAGTGCTTAGCCCGTTTCGAAAAGTAAACTTTTATTTTCATCACAAGGTACATGTTGGTATTTCTTTTCAACATGGTGACAAAAATGAACCTTAAGTTATAAAAAAAAATAAAGAATGGGGTTATTTTCTTCTCAGCTGCGGTGCCTTGGCGTTGGCATCACAATGTGAGAGTGGTAGAGAATAGTGTTTAGATCCCCCAAATCCACAAGGACATTTCCATGGGAATTCTTGTTATTTTCTATTATAGCCTATACCAATAAAATAAAATGTAATTGAAACACAAAATTATTGAAATCCCCTTTCATTATCCTTCCAGAGTTAATGAAAAACCACAATGTAAAAATTAGGCCATTCTTGATTGCTTGATATTTGATTGCTATTGTATTAGAATAAAACCTAAATATTCCATGCTAGATCAAATGTAGGCTATATCTAAACATAAATTATGCCTCACTTATATTTATTATTGTCAGATGAACAAAGAACAAAGAATCATCAAATATACCAAGGCGCACTTGGAAACCCATGAAGAAATGCTTTCAACATTGAGAGAAGTAGTTCATTAAAAAATGGACAGCATTGGAGAGCAGTGTTGTAATCATGTTAATAGTACATCAGTAGGTTTATAATGCCAGCTCTGGCGTTTGCTGATTAGAGTAGGCTAAAACAATTCCCCAGTAATGACCCGCATTACTCACAGACATTAAACACATTAACTTAATTTTTTATGAAGTTTAACGACAACTCGTATGGTTCAAATGAATCCATTTAACATCGTGTTTACATCGGTATACGACTTCGTGACAGTAAAACATACGAGGTTATAGTAGCGCTATAGCCTATACTCCTAGAAGTGACCCGTGAATATTAGTATATCCTACCTGTGTTGGGAGGGGGGGGGGGCGCAACCATTCACGCGGACACAATGGGAACAGCAGACCGTGCGTAAATTGCATCTTCATTTGCATTCCTGGTCCAAAAATCATGCAAATCTTAATGAGACAGTCGCTATTGTGGCTGTAATTGAAAACCCATTCTTGGTTAATTACTGTTTCTCAAAGGCCTTGTCCGCAGTCACTGAGCTGAAACAAAAAAAAGTTATTGATTCCAGAGGTCGTGAGGTTTAAATGGACATCTAAAGTAATATTTTATAGTTGATTTGAGCTGATTTGAACTGATATCAATCCATATTGTCCTTTAAGCCAGGATGTATTCCTATCTCTGTGGGGTAGAGAAAAAGGTGAGGCTATATGAGTGTAAGCGACACATGCATTTAACGCAAACAGTTTATAAACCACCGATGCTGGCCATTATGACAATAGGATAGTTAACAGATTTGGACACATTTTCAATGGAACTAAACTCAAACGTCTATAAACCTTTTTCAGACTGGTTAATATTAATGGATTAACGTTTTCCTTGCTCAATTTGTCGATGATAAATTCAAATTATGTGACCAAAAGCTCTATTTAAACATCCTTGCATACGGATATTGTGCAGATTTACTGCATTAGGTCTACTTTCAAATGTAGGATTAATGCACTTTTTTAATCAATCAGGCCGAGGTCAAATGGATTTAAATTCCTCTAAGCACTTATTTGTTACTTTTTATTTATAGCCTATGATAAACTACAGACTACTAAGTGTCTATTTTACACCACAATATGCAAATGATGGCTATACTGACAGTCAGTTAGTCAGTCAGTTGTTTAGGCCTCTTTGCTTCTGCATGTCCACTTACCAATTTTACATTGGACGTGTAAATTACAAAAACATTGTTTCAGTAATGTATTCGTCTTTGAATATTCCACAACAAAGCCTTATGTAGCCTTATTATTCTAAATTATATTATTATTATTAGTAGTAGTAGTAGTATAGTAGTAGTATTCTTATCATCATCATCATCATCATCATTATTATTATTATTATTATTATTATTATTATTATTATTATTATTATTATTATTATTATTATTATTATTATTATTATTATTATTATTATTATTATTATTATTATTATTATTATTATTATTATTATTATTATCATTGTTATTATTATTTGTATTATTTGTATTATCATTGTTAATATTATTATTATTAACATGGTCATTGTTTTATTTCTTCATTGTTGTTTTGTGATGACGGAAAGGAGGCACATCAAAGCCCAACATGTTTTTTCAGATTCGTATGATATTGAATATTCTTCAGTCTCACACAAAACAGCCCCTTCATGCAGGTCTCCAGACCGTCTCCTGTGGGGAAAGTCCATCTAAAACACAGTAAAAGAGCTATACCGTTTGCAGACTGTTTGTCGTCCTATGTATCCATACTCCACATTCAACAGTGTGGCTCTATGCCGTGACGCTGTCTCAGGTCCGGGGGCCATTGAGCTCGCTGAGGCCGAACCATGCAGGCTTTGCTGGTGGTCCCCTCCGTTCGTTAATTAGGAAATTAGGTGCACAGAGGCCCTCATTACCGAACCTAGAGTTACTAGTTTTCCTTTTCTCGCTTCTGCTCAATTTCCATAAGAAGATTACAAGCGGATCAGTATTTAGATCTGCCCAGATAAACAAATAACCGGTCTCTGGGAATTAGATGACTACTAATTGGACGTTAGCTTATGGCCCTTGCTCTGTTTAGAACGCCCCATTGAACATGAAAATGAAATTCATGAAATGATGTCTCTTTTCAACTGATTATAGCTATAGAGCTACGCCTGTAAGATCAGGCCAAACCGAAATAAATCAATGTGATATGTATATAATTATAATTATACATACTATATATACAGTACATATCTTTATTTTAGATATGAGTGACAATAATGGCTTCATTAAAGTTTTTGCTATAAGTAGGCTATGGCTCATAATGTGTGAGGAAAATAGTCAAGGACTATAGTTTTTACTATTTAGCGAGAGGCACTTAACCATATTTTAATGTTTAATGAGTATTTAATCCATAGCTGTAGCTATATATGTTAGCATGTGTTATATAAAGAATTTACATTCCCCATAAATATTTTTTAAATCATTGATTTCAAACAGCTAAATGGCTTTCCAACTAATCTTACATTTGCTGTTTTGATTAGGCCGAAATTAGGCCAAAATGTCCTTGAATTGAACTATGCCATTATAGGCCTACTTATTCAGTATATTGTAAAACAATAAATTACAAAAAAAAAAAAACTAATAACAATACAATTCAATAAAATATATAAATAACAACCCGTTAAACGTCGTTTTAAAACGAGGCCATGTGAGAATCCTTTCATATGCATACTGAAGTATAGTAGTACACTCACTTGAAATATTGCGTGTGGTGAAGGTGTTAATTGACGACGTTTTCGATGGGCAATGCACTAATAATTAGCAGGTGTGAAGTTTGCCCAAGGGCCGTTTAGGGAATTGGTTTCAACTGCAAACGAGCTCTGCGTTTCGGGTCGTTTGTAAAGAGACACATGATAATCAAGGCCGATCCACGTGTTAATTTTAATAACCATTAGCACCGCAGAGGGGGAACAGTTCAACGGACAATAGGTGGCGATTTTAGCAACGAGGCAGTAGGCCTACTATTCGTTTGCCAGAGGCTTCTCTAAACAAACTTTTCAGGGCTGTATGGAATTGGCCTGTCCCCTCCACAAGAGGTCGTTGATGTATTAGGTTTTCACCGTTCAGGCCCAAGGCAGACTGTTTCCTCGCAGTCCAGAGACAAGGTTTAGTATAGGCTCCAAATCTGTGGACATTAGGTGAGGTAGGGCGATATAAACACAAACAAAAAACAACAACAAGAAAACAACAGCATAGTACATAAATTAATACAACTATTATTATACAACTGATTATACCACTTAGGGGGCTATATTTCGATAGTTATGACGGCTGAAATTATTCAATGTTTTGTGAGATACTTTTACAAATAGAAAATTCACCATTCAGTAGTGTTTAACTGAAGACAGGAAACATCTCTTAACTGACATGTAGTAGAATTAATAGAAAATATATACTACCCTCGATTTGCATGGGACTGTTTGGGATATGTTTGGACTCTGCTCTGTAGGATTAATGTCATTAATATAGATTTTTTTTTTTTTAATGTTGGACACTTCGCGCACCTGCAGTTAATAGTCCATACACTACATATACACTCTTTATTTTACGCATGACGCGTGGTGTGGCACTTTTACGCAACTGCTGTTCTCCACGGATCACACATCTAAGTACTAAAATGTCATTAACATATTATGTTGCTAGAATTTGTATTTATTTGTTTAAACATGTTTTGTTGACCTTTCAGATTTTGTCCTAATGTATATCACGAAAACGAGTCACTTGAATTGCTCGCACTTAAAAATATATATATTCGGTACTGCATTTGTATTATTAATCCATTCATGTTGCATTTTCATTCACTTTCTATAGGGTTCCGTGCGTTTAAAACTTCTCCTCTCTCTCCTCCTACAACTCTCCCCAAAACAGCGCTCTGTCCAATTCAATTCGTTCGACGCCGGATGGGGGAGCTGTGCGCTGATTGGTCGGCTGCTCCCCATTGTTCCGCTGTCAGTCCGGATCACATGGCCCGACACTATTAACACATGAAGCTGGAGGACAAGTTTGCAGAGTTCTGTTTCAGAGCCGTGGGGAGCAGAGCCACAGTCACCGGAGAGAAACCAGAGGCACCTGCCTGCAACACGCCTCTTCTGACATAACTTTTCCTTTTTCTTTTGAGACTGGTCAGTACCTCTACTACCTCTTTGTCGTTTGAAGGTATTTTGTTAGAGAACTTTTTACGCGCTTGAGAGTTATACCATTTAAACGTCGCCAGAATGTATAACATGATGGAGACGGAGATAAAGACCCCGCTGCCGCAGTCCAACTCGGGTTCGGCGCCGGGCGCAAAGAACAACAGTGCCAACGACCAGGACCGGGTGAAGCGGCCCATGAACGCTTTCATGGTGTGGTCCCGCGGACAGCGGAGAAAGATGGCACAAGAGAATCCCAAAATGCACAATTCGGAGATCAGCAAGCGGCTCGGGGCTGACTGGAAACTTCTGACCGACGCTGAGAAGCGACCCTTCATCGATGAGGCCAAGCGTCTGCGCGCCATGCACATGAAGGAGCATCCGGATTATAAATACCGTCCCCGCAGGAAGACCAAGACCTTGCTCAAGAAAGACAAGTATTCTTTGCCTGGGGGACTCTTGGCGCCAGGTGCCAACGCTGTCAACAACGCCGTCTCGGTGGGCCAGCGGATGGACAGTTATGCTCACATGAATGGGTGGACGAACAGCGCGTACTCCCTCATGCAGGATCAGTTGGCCTACCCGCAGCACCACAGCATGAACAGCCCTCAGATCCAGCAGATGCACCGATATGAGATGGCAGGCCTCCAGTACCCCATGATGTCTTCAGCGCAGTCCTACATGAACGCAGCGTCCACCTACAGCATGTCCCCGGCGTACACACAGCAGACCTCCGGCGCCATGGGCTTGAGCTCCATGGCATCCGTGTGCAAGACCGAGCCGAGTTCCCCTCCGCCGGCGATTACCTCCCACTCTCAGAGAGCGTGTTTGGGGGACCTGAGGGATATGATAAGCATGTACCTGCCGCCCGGCGGGGACGGCTCAGACCACTCCTCGCTGCAGGCCAGCCGGTTACACAGTGTGCACCCACACTACCAGACCGCTGGGACAGGCGTCAATGGAACGCTACCCCTGACCCACATCTGAAGACGGAAAGAAATAAAGACTTCAAACTTTAAAGTACTTCGGATACTTGAACATTTTGGTTGCTAAAAAGAATCGACGTTTAGTAGTTTTGTTTAAAAACTGAATTTTATTTTATCTCAATGAGTTGTCCATTTTAAAGCATTTTAAGACCACATATCATGGACTGAAACTGAATGTTGAGCCCATCAGAGTAAAGGGAGGCTTTTATCACGAGTTTAAGCAATCAACTTTATTGTAGAAGAATTGGACTTCTATATTTTAAATAATGCCATATTTTCTCTCTGAAAAAAAGGCATGTGGCCTCGTGCAGAGGCTGTTGTATTTCAGAAAAGCTGGATGGAGAGTTGGTTCATAAATGTTTACACTTAATTTGTAGAATGTCAGTTGTCTCGGCTGTGTCCAAATTTTGTAGTCTTTTATTCCTCCTCCCTTATGACCTATAGGTTTAAGACTGTGCGGGTCGCAAGCGCAAGTTTATTTATAGTATTTTTTTTTTTTAGCTTGTGAACCCTATCCTATGTTTGTCACGTTAAAATGTTCCATTTTGTTTTGTGAAATTTCTGTTCTGTGATGGTTTTTTGACAAGTGTCACGTTTACTCATATCATGGACGAAAAGGTTTATTTAAACTGACGTTTCTGCTTATTTTAAGACCATCCTCTATTCTTAAAATGATGAATAAATTTGTATGAAATATGACATTTCTGACTCTGATTTCCCCCCCCCCCCATCATTTATGAAACGTGGAAGTTGAACTTGTCGAGGGCTATTTAGCGAAGCTTGATTGGTAAAAATCTGTCAGGTATCATAGGAGATGCCTCCAAAGAATGAACTGAGCGTAAAATTGAAAAGCAAAGTGATTATCTTAGGCGGTGTGTCAAACGAAGTGTGAAGACTTTGAGAGCTTAACCACACTGGCCGAATAGGTCTGCTCTTGTATAACCCTAACATGTCGAAACAAAAACATTGTGGATATGGCCAACTTGTTAAAACACACATGTTGTTCGTTGTACTACTTGTGCTGTATAATGACAATAAATCTGAATCTAATTTGATCTATAAACATTAACAATGTGTGTTTCTAATTTAGTTTTAAGCATTATATGCGTCTTGCTCTTAGCAATTTAATACTTTTTTAATGGATTTTTAGGTAACTTGATTTAGGGGATTGCTGCCAGTATAGACAATTCAATGCTCATGGCGCTGTGTTTATTCTTTTAACCTTTATTCACAATATTGATGAGGGTATCTTAGTTAATGGGTTATCATTTATTTGCCATCTTCAATAGGTAGTATGTTGCATCCGATTTGTTTTCAGTGGCCTAAATGATGGGATTGTTGACTAGTGGCTTAAACACTCTAAATGTGCATGGTGTTTGAGATTAAAATAAATAACCTATAAATAAACACAAAGCTAAATGATTAGGCCTTTTGAGTTGTTGTCTTGGGACTTCTTTTTATGACGATACACTGTACAAATTCATTTTTAAAGGCTCCTCTTCATTTTAAAATTGAATGTTCATAGATTTATTATGTGCTGTATTTAGTTTTCTGCAGTGTAGTCCTTGAATGTATTAGTCATTCAAGTAATGGCTGAATATGAAAGCTGTATTTGCCTATAGACTTATCTAATCATGAATACCTCTCTAGCTCCTTCACAGATAAGTTTAGCCAAGTCGTTCTCAACCTAATTCAATATTGACTTTGGTCGATGACAGACTATCAACATTTTATTTAAGTCCATGGGCTGTCATCAACACAGGTGTCCAGTCAGTATACATTCATTATTTCCTATTTTATGGACTGTTTCAAGGATTTGGGCATGATATTATACCAATTCATCGATTGTTTCCCCTCAGTCAAAGAAAAGATTAAAGGCAGGAGAATGATCCCATTCATAGACATTTTATTTCATCAAAGTCATAAAAATGCACAAGAAAGAAAAAACATATTCACTCAAATATATACTAAGCCTGTATTGGATATTTATAAATGTAATTTCCACTGTATAAAAGCTGTACTATATTCATTGAAATTTCCTTGACAAACTGAATAAAATATGTGAATACACAAGATATTTGTGCACATTATACGATTCATTTGTAAGAGAATTCATATTATTTAATGTACACCGATACGGTTGTCGTTTGGTGTGGTTTTATCGGCCTCACAAAAATCAGTGTATTTGCCT
>NC_140180.1:60952059-60961379 GCF_963971535.1 Notolepis coatsorum
AGAGAGAGAGAGAGAGAGAGGAGAGAGAGAGAGAGAGAGAGAGAGAGAGAGTAGAGTGTGGAAGAGAGTTTATGTGTGCTTGTGTGTGTGAGCGCACCTGTGGGTATATGTGTGTGAAAGAGAGTCTGTGTGTGTGTGTCTGTGAAGGCGTGTTTGTGTGTGTGCACGTGTGTGTGCGTGTGTGTGTGTGTGTGTGCACGTGTGTTAGCGTATGTGTTTAGTAGATGATACAGGTTCTCTGTGGGTGGAGGCCTGAGGTAGAGAGCTGCAGATGGCTCCTATAACTCCAACACACAGCCTCTAATGTACATTATGTCGCTGGGTCACTTCTCTAGTTACATGGCTGTCTCCTCACTGGCACCATATGTGACGCACTCAGCTTCCTCTCTCCAGACCCTCCTAAAATCACTGATTCATTAAACATTTGAGATATCCCAAGGGATACTTTGATGGTAAGGCGGTCGGTTTTACAATCCTTTATTTTTAAAATGATTAAACGTTAAAAAAACAATTCAATCCGGTTTTATTTCTGGTCAACTGTATTTGGGAAAACGTTCTTTTTGGCTCAGCATTCAGCAAAGAAGTACATTGTTTACAAAAAAACCCAAAGTGCTCACAGGAACCCCATCAACTATTGTGAGGCGTGTATATACAGTTGCTTACACATTTTCTGTGTACATTTCTTTTTGCAATCAAATCGACAGAAATGGGCTGAAAACCCTCCCATCAGTGATGCATGAAACCCACTGGAATACAAGCCCTTCTGGTCGGACACAACCAACAATGAGTGGTGCGAAATCTTCTTGGCAAACAGGAAATACGCGATTTACATATTATAACTATGTGACATAGGTACATGACTGGTTTAATAGATATTATATGTGGGTACATAACTGGTTTAACGTTTATGTATCGGACCGGTACATAACTGGTTTAACAGATATTCTATATCGGTACATACCTGGTTTAACAGATATTATATGTGGTACATAACTGGTTTAACATATCGCTGCTGTCGGGACAAAACCTCATAACTCCATTTTTAGAATTTTTTTTTTATTATATAAATCAACTCCGTAGATCATCCTCCATATGTGTGTGTGGGTTTTACAACGTTTAAACAATGGGAAAGCATTAAACCGATCATCTGTCTAAATCTCTTAACTCTATTCACCCTCAAATCTGTGTTAGTTTTTTTCATCTGCTGAAAAGTTGGGTTTTTGGAGTTATGAGGTTTTGTCCCGACAGCAGCGATATATTATATGTGGTACATAACTGATTTAACAGATATTATATGTGGTACATAACTGGTTTAACATATATTATATGTGGTACATAACTGGTTTAACATATATTATATGTGGGTACATACCTGTTAACAGATATTATATTGGTACATACCTGGTTTAACAGACGTTACATTACCTCCACTCTGTCTGCACTGTCTGCACACAGCAGGTCTCTCCATTCATGGAATGGCAGATTTCTTGAGAAAAGTGTTTTGGTACCGCCAGGATAGTCTGGAGTGTTTGGGTCCATGTAGTACAAACTAGCCACATTTTAAGCTTGTTCATATGTATCAATAGTCTATGAATGCTACATGCAGTAGGCGACATGTTGTTGGCACAATATGGAAATGCAAAAACATGAACCATTGTTTTAATCTTTTAGATAATCTAATGTAGCTGTATTCCAATGTAACAAACATGTATTGGTATAACGTTACTCCAGTCCATAGAATCCTTGTTTGTTTTCCTGGCTCTCTCACACACACACACACACACACACACACACACACACACACACACACACACACACACACACACACACACACACACACACACACACACACACACACACACACACACACACACACACACACACACACACACACACACACACACACACACACACACACACACACACACACACACACACACACACACACACACACACACACACACACACACACACACACACACACACACACACACACACACACACACACACCAACACACATACACACACACCTGCACACACACACACACACACACACACACACACACACCTGCACACACACACACACACACACACACACCTGCACACACACACACACACACACACACACACACACACACACACACACACACACACACACACACACACACACACACACACACACACACACACACACAAACACACACACACACACACACACACACACCAACACACATACACACACACCTGCACACACACACACACACACACACACACACACACACACACACCTGCACACACACACACACACACACACACACACACACACACACACACACACAACACACACATTTTAATACTTTATTTGGTTCCACAAATTATATTACATAAACAGGGAATCAAATGTATCGGGGCCAAGCAGCACTGAACACTTAAGGGTACACATAGCACCTCCTTCTCCACGTGGCTAAGCTGCCAATAATAGCTGAGACAGAGCAATATTTGGCAATTTTTTTTCTTTTAGACATTGCAGCAAATCTCAGACCGGTCATGTTGCATTTGTATACATGGCCAAGACTTCCGAATACAAGTACACTATATCTACACCTATACCCAAGGTCAGCCATCACACTGAGCAGTGGTTGGTATTTGATATACTTGTCCCGGAAGGCCTGGTCCATGTACAGATCAAAGGCACAGCCTACTTCTATGACCAGCACCTCCCTGTGGCTGGTGTCAACAAAAACAACGTCCGGTGTATTTGGTATGTTAGCAAAGACATCGTTGGTAAGGCCAAACCACTCTGGTTTCACACTGGCATGTTTGTACATTGCTGCACTAGATGGTGATATGTTCTGTACCGCATCAGACACAATGTCCACAATACGGTCATGATGAGTGATGTACAGATGTTTGTATGCATTACATCCGTTTGTTATGTGTGCAATGGATTCTAGGTATTGTGAATCCTGATGGTTTAAACAGAATCATCAAATCTGCTGAGGCCTTGTTTTGGAAGGTTTCCTCTGTCCAGATTAAGACTTCAGAGGCCCCTGGGCCAGATTCTTGTGGAGGCCCCCCCACACACACGTGCACGCACGCACAGTGGCGTTTTTATATGTCACTTTAAAAAATATATAGAATACCGTAATTCCTCTAATAGTAACGCCGGCTTGTATTTGTTTCAACTGTAGTGGATACCAGGCTTGTATTAGGAGGAGGCATGTATAAGAGAGAGGCCTATATTTCTATATTTTTCGTATCTCTTTTATTTTTTTTACTGAATGAATGAATGAAAACTTTATTTAACAGATTGCAGAATGGGTACAATACAGTACGGCTCAATACACACAATTGTTAAGGCAGGGGATGCAGACCTGAGAAAGACGTTTGTCTTGTTTCCATCAGGGTCCCCCATTTTCAATTCATATAGACATTTATGACATACACAACATACATGACATTTATGGCATAGGGACATATAGGTATTTAGTACTAGTACTAGTGTGTAGGGTGGAGGCCCCTAGGTGCGTTATTTCTAAACCTAGCCGCATTTCTGGCAAGACGCTCTCTGATTGGCCGATGCCTGTTTCTACACTGGTTAAGCTTAGGCACTCTTTCGAAGTTGGTTATGGTTAGAGTTTGTCTTAGAGCGTGACGGGCTGACGGCAAGTTCTTTCGACGGTTAAGCTTAGGCACTCTTTCGAAGTTGGTTAAGGTTAGAGTTTGTCTTAGAGCATGGCGATAGAACGCCAGGTAGTTTGCAGGCTGTTTGACGAGGAAATGGGCAAAGACACAGCTCGTCACGCGATTGGGCAAACATGTCAGTGGCCAATCAGAGAGCGTCAGTCAGTGCCAATCATTCAGTGTCACAGTATGACATCGATCTCCAAAATAAGAAGAAAAAAAAAATTAAATGTGGGGTGACGAGGGGCCTCTTAAAATGTTTAAAATAAAAGTTAAAAAAAAATAAACAAATATTTGGGGCCTCTAGTGACGAGGGGCCTCCAAAAGAAAAGAAAATAAAAGTAAAAAAAAAAATAATAATAATTTGGGGCCTCTAGTGACGAGGGGCCTCCAAAAGGCCTCTAGTGACGAGTGGCATCAAAAAATTTAAAATTAAAGTTAAAAAAAAAATAAAAATAATTGGGGGCCTCTAGTGACGAGGGACCTCCAAAAAAATTAAAAATTAAAAAATTTTTTTTTTTTTTTTTTTTGAGGCCCCTCATCACTCGAGGCCCACGGGCCGCGGCCCGGTCGGCCCGGTCGGTAATCCGGCCCTGCACACACACACACACACAACACACACATTTTAATACTTTATTTGGTTCCACAAATTATATTACATAAACAGGGAATCAAATGTATCGGGGCCAAGCAGCACTGAACACTTAAGGGTACACATAGCACCTCCTTCTCCACGTGGCTAAGCTGCCAATAATAGCTGAGACAGAGCAATATTTGGCAATTTGTTTTCTTTTAGACATTGCAGCAAATCTCAGACCGGTCATGGTGCATTTGTATACATGGCCAAGACTTCCGAATACAAGTACACTATATCTACACCTATACCCAAGGTCAGCCATCACACTGAGCAGTGGTTGGTATTTGATATACTTGTCCCGGAAGGCCTGGTCCATGTACAGATCAAAGGCACAGCCTACTTCTATGACCAGCACCTCCCTGTGGCTGGTGTCAACAAAAACAACGTCCGGTGTATTTGGTATGTTAGCAAAGACATCGTTGGTAAGGCCAAACCACTCTGGTTTCACACTGGCATGTTTGTACATTGCTGCACTAGATGGTGATATGTTCCGTACCGCATCAGACACAATGTCCACAATACGGTCATGACGAGTGATGTACAGATGTTTGTATGCATTACATCCGTTTGTTATGTGTGCAATGGATTCTAGGTATTGTGAATCCTGATGGTTTAAACAGAATCATCAAATCTGCTGAGGCCTTGTTTTGGAAGGTTTCCTCTGTTGTTTGACATACTGTATAAGAGAAGAAAAGTCTACAAATCAACACAAGGAAGAACATATAGCTGTTACACATTTATTCGTTCAAGACACACAATACTGCTGTCCACCACCAGACCCACATGCATGATGGAGCCACAAGCAAAAGTGTGAGAGGAGGAGGCAGCGTGGATGTCATGTATTCCAACAGGAGCTGAGTCAGAGGTCCAGGGAGGACACACACACACACACACACACACACACACACACACACACACACACACACACACACACACACACACACACACACACACACACACACACACACACACACACACACACGCACGCACGCACACACACACACACACACACACACACACACACACACACACACACACACACACACACACACACACACACACACACACACACACACACACACACACACACACACACACACACACACACACACACACACACACACACACACACACACACACACTCACGCATTGTGAGCCAATGGCATGCTTATAGCCACAGTCTATATCCTGTGATTTAGATTACTTTGAATGTGAATGACATTATTATTAAAATAATTACAATTGAAATGTTCCTTAAATGTAAGATTTGCGCTGATGACCACACCACTCGACCAACGACACAAATGCAAAACAGTGTCCAAAGTTACCCTGCTTGAAGAAATGTCTTTTTGTTCTCTTATCTTCCATGTCCGTCTTGATTTTTGTGACACTGTGACCTTTCCTCTAGAGCCACCGTCAGGCCAATCGTTCAGTTTTCAAATGAGCATATCTCCAGAACTGTCATCATGCGGCTCCTTGTGTAGGATTGACATTTTTCCCACCCCTACTCTACCAAAACTGTTCACTGTATGGCCACAAGATCCAATAAAATGTATAAAACACACATGGGTTGATTGATTGATTGATTGAAAACTTTAATTTACAGATTGCAGAATGGGTACAGTACAGCTCAATACTAACAACTGCTAAGAGGATGCAGACCAGAAAAATACTTTCGTCTTGTTTACAGTATCAGGGTTCTCCATTTCCAACTCATCAAGACATTTATGACATACAAGACATACAAATATACGGTACTGTGTAAGAAAAAGAGACCATAAAAAAATATACACAACTGGGTGGTAAACAGGAAGTGTCATGTTACTTGTGAATAATTTGTCCGATTTGCACCAAAATTTGCAAATATGTTTGTCCAACGATAGCAAGTATGCCAGGCCTATGACGTTTTTAGAAACTTGACCACATAGTGGCGCTGTTCCCGCAAAAAAAGTTAACTACTCAACGAATTGTCCAGTTTGAAATGTGTTATTACTTTGTGATATTCTTGTGATGTTATCTGGGTGAAAGTGAAATAATATTGGCGCCATTTATGTTTTATAAAGAAAGTTGATAAGCCAAACCATTTCACAAGATTAGAGTCATGATCAAAAGGTGTCATTGAGGATTATATACCCGTCTAGCTTCTTCCATCCTCTTGTGTCATTCGAGGTAAAGTCTAACATCTCATATGTTCCTCAGAATCACCTTTCGATTGTGCAATTTCCACAACATTTCTTCTCAAAGTTGTGCCAATTCTTTATTTTCCTGCTAATAAATTTGGATATCAGATATCTTCCATATATTTCATTTTAGGGCCATTTTAGGGCCAGTGAGGCACTGTGGCAGCGGGCTATCAGTGGTTTGATTGATTGATTGATTGATTGAACATTTTATTAACAGATAGCAGAATGGGTACAATACAGTACAGCTCAATACACACAATTGTTAAGGGGATGCAGACCAGAGAAAGACTTTCGTCTTGTTTACATCAGGGTCCCCCATTTTCAATTCATCAGGACATATATGACATACATGACATACAGATAGGCCGTACTGCTACATCTATACATTTATGACATACCAGATTTACAAATACAATACTGTTTGTGATACAAAAAGAGTAAAAAAAAAGAAAGAAGAGAGTATATACATTTGACGAATAAACTGTACATAGGAGGTGGTTGGGGTGGGGGGGGGGGGGTAACTGTACATTGGATTATCGACAAAACCTTACTAGGTCCAAGAAGAGGGTCTCGTGTATTACTGGGTTAGGACATTTACTGTACATTGGAGGGGGGGTTGGGTTAGGGTATTTACAGGGGCCAGTTTCGAATTGCAGTCTCCCGTAGGTGCTCCTTGAGAGTGGTTTTAAAAGTGGGTAGTGATTCACATTCCTGGTAACGGGGGGGGGGAGAGTTTCAGGGGCCAGTGCAGGGCAAGGCAGAGGGCTAATAGTGGTAACAGGGGGGAGAGTTTCAGGGAGCGCAGGTACCGTGGCAGAGGGCTAATAGTGGTAACTGGGGGGAGAGTTTCAGGGAGCGCAGGTACCGTGGCAGAGGGCTAATAGTGGTAACTGGGGGGAGAGTTTCAGGGAGCGCAGGTACCGTGGCAGAGGGCTAATAGTGGTAACTGGGGGGAGAGTTTCAGGGGCCAGCGCAGGGCAAGGCAGAGGGCTAATAGTGGTAACAGGGGGGAGAGGTTCAGGGGCCAGCGCAGGGCAAGGCAGAGGGCTAGCAGTGGTAACGGGGGGAGAGTTTCAGGGGCCAGCGCATGGCAAGGCAGAGGGCTAGCAGTGGTAACGGGGGGGAGAGTTTCAGGGGCCAGCGCATGGCAAGGCAGAGGGCTAGCAGTGGTAACGGGGGGGAGAGTTTCAGGGGCCAGCGCAGGGCAAGGCAGAGGGCTAGCAGTGGTAACGGGGGGGGGGAGAGTTTCAGGGGCCAGCGCAGGGCAAGGCAGAGGGCTAGCAGTGGTAACGGGGGGGAGAGTTTCAGGGGCCAGCGCAGGTACCGTGGCAGAGGGCTAGCAGTGGTAACGGGGGGGAGAGTTTCAGGGGCCAGCGCAGGGCAAGGCAGAGGGCTAGCAGTGGTAACGGGGGGAGAGTTTCAGGGGCCAGTGCAGGGCAAGGCAGAGGGCTAGCAGTGGTAACGGGGGGGAGAGTTTCAGGGGCCAGTGCAGGGCAAGGCAGTGGGCTAGCAGTGGTAACGGAGGGGAGAGTTTCAGGGAGCGCAGGTACCGTGGCAGAGGGCTAGCAGTGGTAACGGGGGGGAGAGTTTCAGGGAGCGCAGGTACCGTGGCAGAGGGCTAGCAGTGGTAACGGGGGGGAGAGGTTTCAGGGAGCGCAGGTACCGTGGCAGAGGGCTAGCAGTGGTAACGGGGGGGAGAGTTTCAGGGGCCAGCGCAGGGCAAGGCAGAGCAGGCCTCAGTGGGCACAGCTGCGGCTCTCTGTTATTATTGGTCCTCTATTGGCTGGGAAGAAAAGGGCCCCTCCTGCCGCATGGCTGCCCTGCCCACGCCTGCCCCCCTGGCCCCTGCCACACACACCCAGGAAGGCCTGGTAGCGCCAGGCGGCACCACTCACTGTTTGCACTCTTCTCACGTGTGGCAAGGCAGTCAAGCAAAACAGGGAGGTGTTGGGGGGCGGGCAGGGGGGTGGGGGGGGTGGGGGGTGTAGGGGTTAAACTGGGAGGGAAAGCTCTGCTCCTTCCTCTCTCGTCTCCCCATTGACCATTCTGCCCCCCCCCTCCCTTCACCCCCTCCCCCTCCCCACTCCTTTCTCCTCTCTTTCTCCCCACTTTTGTAGCCTGCGCACCTGCAGCCCTTGAGTCCAGGCAATAAAGCTGAAGGATCTGGGTGTGCAGAAGGCTGAAGGATAAGTGAGGGAACTATTAGACATCATGGGGAATAGAAAAGGAGCAGGTTCAGACTGTGATGGCTTGATATGCTGCAGTGTGATATCTCAGACAGCCAGGCTTGATGTAATGCAGCTTGACAATAATTCAGACTGGGAGTTATACCCCACCCAGGCCAGGCCAGGCCACCTTGGATGTGTGCACGACACACACACACCACACACACACACACACACACACACACACACACCACGCACGCACGCACGCACGCACGCACGCACGCACGCACGCACACACACACACACACACACACACACACACACACACACACACACACACACACACGCGCGCGCGCACGCACACTCACACACGCACACTCACACACACACACACACACACACACACACACACACACACACACACACACACACACACACACACACACACACACACACACACACACACACACACACCACAGCCTTAGACTGTGACAGTCTGTGAGACAGTCACAACAGCACTACAACAGCACTACAACAGCACTACAACAGCACTATCCATTCCACAAAGGTCATAGGTCACTTCATTCCATACTATTATTCCATTCACATGGGTTAAATACTCACCATGGCTCGTGATTCCATGCCATTCTA
>NC_140180.1:60961579-61034079 GCF_963971535.1 Notolepis coatsorum
GGTTTGCATTTCATTCATTCACTCAAAATTATTTTGTTTTTGATTTATGATGACATCTACAGAAAATATATTTTGTCAACTATTTTCAGGCTCTGCAAAAATAAACAAATTCCCACCCTTAGAGATCACATAGTGCACCTTTAATATTCAGTGAATTGTTTGGTCATGGGCCAGAACGTGTGGGAGAATAGAACTAGTATGAACTATGTATGGATTGCTGCTCAACACTTTAGATTGAAGCAGATGAGTGATCTTTGACTCATCTGACATAGCAGATCTCTTAGATGGCGATATGTTTGGGTTGTAGAGAACGATAACATACTTACAGGATGATAACATTCTTACTCAACATGGCTATAAACAAGAACACAAAAAAGTAGTCTTGATGAAACATTACATTATTGCAGAATGAAATTTCAGTTCATATGTTTTATTTTTATTTTTTTTAATCCTCTTTTTCTCCGCCTGATTTTTCTATGCTTTTCTCCACCATCCCAATTTTAGTCGTCATGCCAATTCCCCCCCTCCCCTACCTGGTTGTTGTGCGCATGTTCCCCCTACTGGTCGGTACAAGGGAACCCTGAAGTCTACCACATGCTTCCTCCGACACATGCGGAGACAGCCAGCGGCTCTCTTTTCACCTGCAGCGAGGACTCTCATTGGTGAAGTGTAACGCGTGGAGGTCACGCTGCCTTCACCACTTCCTGCCGTTCGCTGAGCAGGCGCCCAGACCTGACCTGTAGCTTTTTTCACAAGGTTGATATCTCCAGAGAGACTTTAATTCAATTTCTAAGAGAAGGGAAATTGTCAGGCCATATCCACATTGTTGCCCGATCTGTGCCGGTGTGTGCATGCCACATGTATGACTCAGCAGTCCTGGGGGCGTGATGGCTGACCTGAGGTGCCCACGCCAAAGTTACCTCTCCGTGACAGTATACCCAGAACTGGCCGATCCCTTAAAGCCAGAGCACGTCAACACGCCAGCGTTCAGGTTTACCCGGACTTAGGCTTTAATGTGAGGGTCATCCATTAAGATGTCCTGACTCCCTCGTCGTGTTTGCTCTGGCCCAGCAGGTGTGTGTGAACATGAGACTCGTCAAATATCAGACAGGCTTTACCTCGTCTTTGTCCCAAACAAAACAAACACAAATCACACGCACAGGTGAAATGAGTGAATTCTGTGTTGTCGTTACCTCAGTTGTATTTTCTGAAAAGTCTTCCGCTCGGGATTCTCTTGACTTTTTCTTTGAGTAAGCGCCGCTAAGATCACTTGGACTTGTTTTTGAGAATGACTGTAATTGTGGTTAGAGGCAGAGTTCCACGCCAGGCAGATATGCACAAGTGCGTGCACACACACACACACGCACACGCACACGCACACACACACACCACACACACACACACACACACACACACACACACACACACACACACATATAGCCAAGAGGGAAACCGGATTTGGGAGCTTCCGCCAGAATAACCTGTATGGGGAATTAAATCCAAACGGTTGGCTCTTATGTGCGTCAGAGAAAGCCCATGCAGGAGGCGAGGGAGCCTCTCTGGTGTGAACGTGTGGCCACCGCAGATGGCACAGTGCTGTGAGTACATATTACTTTGTCTATGAACACTGGAGCATGTAGCGTGGTTTTAATTCGTCCAAAGTAGAGTTCTGACCCACTTTTGGCCTTGGAAGCCTCGAAAATTGGGCCAAGTGTATGTGTGCGCCAGGCCTGAGGTACATATGCCTAGGGACAGTGACCTGAGTACAGGCCCTCCGCGGAGACAATGCAGCGCGGGGTGATGGAGGTAGGGGGGGGGTGGGGTGGGGGGCAGATTAGGCCTCTCATCTAGGCCACAGATATTGATTAGTGTTGGTCCGGGACAGTGAGAAGGAACACAGATTGACAGACGCACAATGGTGCTTCAGCGACTCTGTGTCTGCTCGTCATATTCCTGCTGTCAGGAGCCGTGTTCATTAACCTGTGCCCTCCCCACCCCCACATACATCCTTCATATGTACACATGCACACACATGTATACACATACACACACACACACACACAAAAGTTGAAAAGTTCCTATCCTAACAAGCATAAGCGTGTAAAGCACACATAAAAACACACACAAAAATATATACTGGCAAAGTTTTATTCTCTCATAGGAAGTGGTCTTGTGATGGGGTCCATATAGTCATTTGGTATAGTCAGTGTGTGTGTGTGTGTGTGCATGGTGTGTGTGTGTGTGTGTGTGTGTGTGTGTGTGTGTGCGTGTGTGCGTGCGTGTGTGTGTAGGTGTGTGTGTGTGTGTGTGTGTGTACGTGTGCCTGTGTATGTGTGTGGTTTATAGGGGGAGTGTAACCCTGGGAACATTGGGGGAGGGGGGCCCCACTGAGCCACGTCTCAGTCCTGACTGACTCTGTCACTTATTGATTAGTTGCCATGGTGAGTTAGTCAGGCCAGCTCTCCCCGAGGTGGGTCCCCGAGGGCCCAGCATGAGCCTGTAGAGGCTTTGTCTGCAGGGGGTTGGTGTGTACGTGCGCGAGTGTGTAACTGAGTGTGAGTGTGTGACCTCGCTAACTCTCACTCTCTCGCTCTCTCGCTCTCTCTTTCTTTATCTTCATCCCTTTTCTTTTTGTCCTCCCTCTCCTCTCTCTCTCTCTCTCTCTCTCTCTCCCTCTCTCTCTCTCTCTCTCTCTCTCTCTCTCTCTCTCTCTCTCTCTCTCTCTCTCTCTCTCTCTCATCTCTCTCTCTCTCTCTCTCTCTCTAGTGCTTCAGAGGGTGAGTGGGCTCTCCTGAGTGGCCCAGACCAGCCCAGGCTAATCTGTAGTAGCCTTCAGCCCAGTTTTCATCTTTGTGGAGAAAAATAAATCCACATTTATTCATACACCTAGTCCCATGGGACCTGTAATAATGGGGATTGTAAATAAATTGTCCAAACTTATTGAGCTGTGAAATCCCCTCCGTAGCCCTCAAATTCTCCTCCTCATATGATCCCCTCTCTTATCTATACACTTGTATTGTTAGACAGTTAGACATTTAAGATGGGTGGTGGGGGTCTCGGGGGGGGGGTCCCAACCGACCCATCCTGGACGGTTGGGACATAGCGGGTGCCAGGGTTCCACCTGCAGTAGCTGACAGCTCTGCTAACTGCCCAGCAGGAAACAACGTGGGGCCCATCCAGCTTTTCACACCTCTGGGGCTATTAGAATGGCCTCTCTGGGGCTATTAGCATGGCCTCTCTGGGGCCATTAAGAGGCCTGATGGACAGCTGAGGGACGGCCAGGCACCAGTCCACAGGTGAGGAATGCCACAGGCACCTGTCTGCGGTCCTGAAAGAAGACGCAGATGCTCAAACACAGCGCAGCCACCCTGTGATGCTTGCAGCCATAGCTGGACCTCTCATTTCTTCTGGGTTCCTTCTGTAAAGGTCAGCTGACCCCAAAGGCCTCTCCTGTCAAAGCAGTAGTCGCTTGCTCTCAGGTTTTTCTATACTTTCAAACCTAATTTGTGAAGTGAGAGAGAAAATAAATATTTTTCAACAACCAGGCGTTTTCATCTCTCACGTGAATCCGACTGCCTTTGAGGTTTAAGAATAAGAAACGTTTCCCTCTAAAGAAAATGCACACTTTCAGCTCTTTAAGATGAACCCCGAAACTTGACGATGCCCCCCCCCCCCCCCTTAATATCACACCTTGGATGCATAAACATGCCTGTGCTCCACACATCACCCCACCCAGAGGGGGCCTGCATAGCTTTAGTGCCGAGCTGTGACACCAATCAGGGAAGATGGCGGGCTCCTTTGTCATGCAAACACCAAGCTCCTCTTGTCTTATTCAAATGTCTGCCCTCTCTCTTTCTCCTCTCCCTCGCTCTCGCTCACCCTACCCCCTATGGCCCCCTCCCCTCCGCTTACTACCCCCGCCCCACAAACACACACACATACATACACACACACACACAAACACACACACACATACATACACACACACACACACAAACACACACACACAAACACACGCACACAAGTCTTCATACTTCATTCCCTCCCTCTCAAGTCCAAGTAAATCCGCACTGATAGAAGAGAGAGAGAGAGAAAGAGAGAGGGATGGAGAGAAGGAGAGAGAGAGAGGGATGGAGAGAAGGAGAGAGAGAGAGGGATGGAGAGAAGGAGAGAGAGAGGGATGGAGAGAGAGAGAGAGAGAGAGAGAGAGAGAAGAGAGAGAGAGAGAGAGAGAGAGAGAGAGAGAGAGAGAGAGAGAGAGAGAGAGAGAGAGAGAGAGAGAGAGAGAGAGAGAAGGAGCCCCTCGGCCCGGGGCCTCTGACAGGCAGGCCTCTCTCCTGGGGGTCAGCCTGTGTCTCGGAGCATGGGGGCTGTTTCCAGCCCAACCAAGGCCTATTCATATTCAAATGTTACAATCAGGCCCCTGACCCGCGGGGGGCTCTTTATGACTGCGGCCCCAGGTCAGCGGGTCAAGATGGTGATTTAATAGCCCCGGCAGAGGAAAGGGAGCAGGGGGGCAAGTGATTTAGGGCATGAATGAGTAATAAAAAAGCATTTTTCCTAAGTTGTCATGTAAATTTAGATTCCTCTTTCAGAATGAGACTCTCCCTCAGACACTTGTGGTACCTCCTCTGCAGGGCTTTCCTCAAAGCACAAGCCCAGTCCACTTTCTCTCTCTGCACTCTTGACTTAGCGCTGGTTGTGAAACTGCAGATGACGTTGAGGCAGACTGAGGATTAGGGATGGAGATAAGGAGACATCGGAGGAATCATCATCGTGCCTGCATGGTGACAGTGTGTCTCATGTGTCCTGATGCTCTGGTGGAGTGGCCTGTTCTACCTGTCCTGTCCCCAAGGGTGTGGTTTCTCCAGAGCTTCCAGTGACATGGTACAGGTTTGCGTGTGAGATCAGAGAGAGAGAGAGAGAGAGAGAGAGAGAGAGGAGAGAGAGAGAGAGAGAGAGAGAGTAGAGTGTGGAAGAGAGTTTATGTGTGCTTGTGTGTGTGAGCGCACCTGTGGGTCTATGTGTGTGAAAGAGAGTCTGTGTGTGTGTCTGTGAAGGCGTGTTTGTGTGTGTGCACGTGTGTGTGCGTGTGTGTGTGTGTGTGTGCACGTGTGTTAGCGTATGTGTTTAGTAGATGATACAGGTTCTCTGTGGGTGGAGGCCTGAGGTAGAGAGCTGCAGATGGCTCCTATAACTCCAACACACAGCCTCTAATGTACATTATGTCGCTGGGTCACTTCTCTAGTTACATGGCTGTCTCCTCACTGGCACCATATGTGACGCACTCAGCTTCCTCTCTTCCAGACCCTCCTAAAATCACTGATTCATTAAACATTTGAGATATCCCAAGGGATACTTTGATGGTAAGGCGGTCGGTTTTACAATCCTTTATTTTTAAAATGATTAAACGTTAAAAAAACAATTCAATCGGTTTTATTTCTGGTCAACTGTATTTGGGAAAACGTTCTTTTTGGCTCAGCATTCAGCAAAGAAGTACATTGTTTACAAAAAACCCAAAGTGCTCACAGGAACCCCATCAACTATTGTGAGGCGTGTATATACAGTTGCTTACACACATTTTCTGTGTACATTTCTTTTTGCAATCAAATCGACAGAAATGGGCTGAAAACCCTCCCATCAGTGATGCATGAAACCCACTGGAATACAAGCCCTTCTGGTCGGACACAACCAACAATGAGTGGTGCGAAATCTTCTTGGCAAACAGGAAATACGCGATTTACATATTATAACTATGTGACATAGGTACATGACTGGTTTAATAGATATTATATGTGGGTACATAACTGGTTTAACGTTTATGTATCGGACCGGTACATAACTGGTTTAACAGATATTCTATATCGGTACATACCTGGTTTAACAGATATTATATGTGGTACATAACTGGTTTAACATATCGCTGCTGTCGGGACAAAACCTCATAACTCCATTTTTTGAATTTTTTTTATTATATAAATCAACTCCGTAGATCATCCTCCATATGTGTGTGTGGGTTTTACAAAGTTTAAACAATGGGAAAGCATTAAACCGATCATCTGTCTAAATCTCTTAACTCTATTCACCCTCAAATCTGTGTTAGTTTTTTTCATCTGCTGAAAAGTTGGGTTTTTGGAGTTATGAGGTTTTGTCCCGACAGCAGCGATATATTATATGTGGTACATAACTGGTTTAACAGATATTATATGTGGTACATAACTGGTTTAACATATATTATATGTGGTACATAACTGGTTTAACATATATTATATGTGGGTACATACCTGTTAACAGATATTATATTGGTACATACCTGGTTTAACAGACGTTACATTACCTCCACTCTGTCTGCACACAGCAGGTCTCTCCATTCATGGAATGGCAGATTTCTTGAGAAAAGTGTTTTGGTACCGCCAGGATAGTCTGGAGTGTTTGGGTCCATGTAGTACAAACTAGCCACATTTTAAGCTTGTTCATATGTATCAATAGTCTATGAATGCTACATGAAGTAGGCGACATGTTGTTGGCACAATATGGAAATGCAAAAACATGAACCATTGTTTTAATCTTTTAGATAATGTAATGTAGCTGTATTCCAATGTAACAAACATGTATTGGTATAACGTTACTCCAGTCCATAGAATCCTTGTTTGTTTTCCTGGCTCTCTCTCTCACACACACACACACACACACACACACACACACACACACACACACACACACACACACACACACACACACACACACCAACACACACACACACACACCAACACACACACACACACACACACACACACACACACACACACACACACACACACACACACACACACACACACACACACACACACACACACACACACACACACACACACACACACACACACACACACAACACACACATTTTAATACTTTATTTGGTTCCACAAATTATATTACATAAACAGGGAATCAAATGTATCGGGGCCAAGCAGCACTGAACACTTAAGGGTACACATAGCACCTCCTTCTCCACGTGGCTAAGCTGCCAATAATAGCTGAGACAGAGCAATATTTGGCAATTTTTTTTCTTTTAGACATTGCAGCAAATCTCAGACTGGTCATGTTGCATTTGTATACATGGCCAAGACTTCCGAATACAAGTACACTATATCTACACCTATACCCAAGGTCAGCCATCACACTGAGCAGTGGTTGGTATTTGATATACTTGTCCCGGAAGGCCTGGTCCATGTACAGATCAAAGGCACAGCCTACTTCTATGACCAGCACCTCCCTGTGGCTGGTGTCAACAAAAACAACGTCCGGTGTATTTGGTATGTTAGCAAAGACATCGTTGGTAAGGCCAAACCACTCTGGTTTCACACTGGCATGTTTGTACATTGCTGCACTAGATGGTGATATGTTCTGTACCGCATCAGACACAATGTCCACAATACGGTCATGATGAGTGATGTACAGATGTTTGTATGCATTACATCCGTTTGTTATGTGTGCAATGGATTCTAGGTATTGTGAATCCTGATGGTTTAAACAGAATCATCAAATCTGCTGAGGCCTTGTTTTGGAAGGTTTCCTCTGTCCAGATTAAGACTTCAGAGGCCCATGGGCCAGATTATTGTGGAGGCCCCCCCACACACACGTGCACGCACGCACAGTGGCGTTTTTATATGTCACTTTAAAAAATATATAGAATACCGTAATTCCTCTAATAGTAACGCCGGCTTGTATTTGTTTCAACTGTAGTGGATACCAGGCTTGTATTAGGAGGAGGCATGTATAAGAGAGAGGCCTATATTTCTAATTTTCGTATCTCTTTTATTTTTTTTACTGAATGAATGAATGAAAACTTTATTTAACAGATTACAGAATGGGTACAATACAGTACGGCTCAATACACACAATTGTTAAGGCAGGGGATGCAGACCTGAGAAAGACGTTTGTCTTGTTTACATCAGGGTCCCCCATTTTCAATTCATATAGACATTTATGACATACACAACATACATGACATTTATGGCATAGGGACATATAGGTATTTAGTACTAGTACTAGTGTGTAGGGTGGAGGCCCCTAGGTGCGTTATTTCTAAACCTAGCCGCATTTCTGGCAAGACGCTCTCTGATTGGCCGATGCCTGTTTCTACACTGGTTAAGCTTAGGCACTCTTTCGAAGTTGGTTATGGTTAGAGTTTGTCTTAGAGCGTGACGGGCTGACGGCAAGTTCTTTCGACGGTTAAGCTTAGGCACTCTTTCGAAGTTGGTTAAGGTTAGAGTTTGTCTTAGAGCATGGCGATAGAACGCCAGGTAGTTTGCAGGCTGTTTGACGAGGAAATGGGCAAAGACACAGCTCGTCACGCGATTGGGCAAACATGTCAGTGGCCAATCAGAGAGCGTCAGTCAGTGCCAATCATTCAGTGTCACAGTATGACATCGATCTCCAAAATAATAAGAAAAATTAAATTAAATGTGGGGTGACGAGGGGCCTCCTAAAATGTTTAAAATAAAAGTTAAAAAAAAATAAACAAATATTTGGGGCCTCTAGTGACGAGGGGCCTCCAAAAGAAAAGAAAATAAAAGTAAAAAAAATAATAATAATAATTTGGGGCCTTTAGTGACGAGGGGCCTCCAAAAGGCCTCTAGTGACGAGTGGCATCAAAAAATTAAAAATTAAAGTTAAAAAAAAATAAAAATAATTGGGGGCCTCTAGTGACGAGGGGCCTCCAAAAAAATAAAAAATAATTTTTTTTTTTTTTTTTTTGAGGCCCCAGGGCCCACGGGCCGCGGCCCGGTCGGCCCGGTCGGTAATCCGGCCCTGCACACACACACACACACAACACACACATTTTAATACTTTATTTGGTTCCACAAATTATATTACATAAACAGGGAATCAAATGTATCGGGGCCAAGCAGCACTGAACACTTAAGGGTACACATAGCACCTCCTTCTCCACGTGGCTAAGCTGCCAATAATAGCTGAGACAGAGCAATATTTGGCAATTTGTTTTCTTTTAGACATTGCAGCAAATCTCAGACCGGTCATGGTGCATTTGTATACATGGCCAAGACTTCCGAATACAAGTACACTATATCTACACCTATACCCAAGGTCAGCCATCACACTGAGCAGTGGTTGGTATTTGATATACTTGTCCCGGAAGGCCTGGTCCATGTACAGATCAAAGGCACAGCCTACTTCTATGACCAGCACCTCCCTGTGGCTGGTGTCAACAAAAACAACGTCCGGTGTATTTGGTATGTTAGCAAAGACATCGTTGGTAAGGCCAAACCACTCTGGTTTCACACTGGCATGTTTGTACATTGCTGCACTAGATGGTGATATGTTCCGTACCGCATCAGACACAATGTCCACAATACGGTCATGACGAGTGATGTACAGATGTTTGTATGCATTACATCCGTTTGTTATGTGTGCAATGGATTCTAGGTATTGTGAATCCTGATGGTTTAAACAGAATCATCAAATCTGCTGAGGCCTTGTTTTGGAAGGTTTCCTCTGTTGTTTGACATACTGTATAAGAGAAGAAAAGTCTACAAATCAACACAAGGAAGAACATATAGCTGTTACACATTTATTCGTTCAAGACACACAATACTGCTGTCCACCACCAGACCCACATGCATGATGGAGCCACAAGCAAAAGTGTGAGAGGAGGAGGCAGCGTGGATGTCATGTATTCCAACAGGAGCTGAGTCAGAGGTCCAGGGAGGACACACGCACACACACACACACACACACACACACACACACACACACACACACACACACACACACACACACACACACACACACACACACACACACACACACACACACACACACACACACACACACACACACACACACACACACACACACACACACACACACACACACACACACACACACACACACACACACACACACTCACGCATTGTGAGCCAATGGCATGCTTATAGCCACAGTCTATATCCTGTGATTTAGATTACTTTGAATGTGAATGACATTATTATTAAAATAATTACAATTGAAATGTTCCTTAAATGTAAGATTTGTGCTGATGACCACACCACTCGACCAACGACACAAATGCAAAACAGTGTCCAAAGTTACCCTGCTTGAAGAAATGTCTTTTTGTTCTCTTATCTTCCATATCCGTCTTGATTTTTGTGACACTGTGACCTTTCCTCTAGAGCCACCGTCAGGCCAATCGTTCAGTTTTCAAATGAGCATATCTCCAGAACTGTCATCATGCGGCTCCTTGTGTAGGATTGACATTTTTCCCACCCCTACTCTACCAAAACTGTTCACTGTATGGCCACAAGATCCAATAAAATGTATAAAACACACATGGGTTGATTGATTGATTGATTGAAAACTTTAATTTACAGATTGCAGAATGGGTACAGTACAGCTCAATACTAACAACTGCTAAGAGGATGCAGACCAGAAAAATACTTTCGTCTTGTTTACAGTATCAGGGTTCTCCATTTCCAACTCATCAAGACATTTATGACATACAAGACATACAAATATACGGTACTGTGTAAGAAAAAGAGACCATAAAAAAATATACACAACTGGGTGGTAAACAGGAAGTGTCATGTTACTTGTGAATAATTTGTCCGATTTGCACCAAAATTTGCAAATATGTTTGTCCAACGATAGCAAGTATGCCAGGCCTATGACGTTTTTAGAAACTTGACCACATAGTGGCGCTGTTCCCGCAAAAAAAGTTAACTACTCAACGAATTGTCCAGTTTGAAATGTGTTATTACTTTGTGATATTCTTGTGATGTTATCTGGGTGAAAGTGAAATAATATTGGCGCCATTTATGTTTTATAAAGAAAGTTGATAAGCCAAACCATTTCACAAGATTAGAGTCATGATCAAAAGGTGTCATTGAGGATTATATACCCGTCTAGCTTCTTCCATCCTCTTGTGTCATTCGAGGTAAAGTCTAACATCTCATATGTTCCTCAGAATCACCTTTCGATTGTGCAATTTCCACAACATTTCTTCTCAAAGTTGTGCCAATTCTTTATTTTCCTGCTAATACATTTGGATATCAGATATCTTCCATATATTTCATTTTAGGGCCATTTTAGGGCCAGTGAGGCACTGTGGCAGCGGGCTATCAGTGGTTTGATTGATTGATTGATTGATTGAACATTTTATTAACAGATAGCAGAATGGGTACAATACAGTACAGCTCAATACACACAATTGTTAAGGGGATGCAGACCAGAGAAAGACTTTCGTCTTGTTTACATCAGGGTCCCCCATTTTCAATTCATCAGGACATATATGACATACATGACATACAGATAGGCCGTACTGCTACATCTATACATTTATGACATACCAGATTTACAAATACAATACTGTTTGTGATACAAAAAGAGTAAAAAAAAAGAAAGAAGAGAGTATATACATTTGACGAATAAACTGTACATAGGAGGTGGTTGGGGTGGGGGGGGGTAACTGTACATTGGATTATCGACAAAACCTTACTAGGTCCAAGAAGAGGGTCTCGTGTATTACTGGGTTAGGACATTTACTGTACATTGGAGGGGGGGTTGGGTTAGGGTATTTACAGGGGCCAGTTTCGAATTGCAGTCTCCCGTAGGTGCTCCTTGAGAGTGGTTTTAAAAGTGGGTAGTGATTCACATTCCTGGTAACGGGGGGGGGGGGGGAGTTTCAGGGGCCAGTGCAGGGCAAGGCAGAGGGCTAATAGTGGTAACAGGGGGGAGAGTTTCAGGGAGCGCAGGTACCGTGGCAGAGGGCTAATAGTGGTAACAGGGGGGAGAGTTTCAGGGAGCGCAGGTACCGTGGCAGAGGGCTAATAGTGGTAACTGGGGGGAGAGTTTCAGGGAGCGCAGGTACCGTGGCAGAGGGCTAATAGTGGTAACTGGGGGGAGAGTTTCAGGGAGCGCAGGTACCGTGGCAGAGGGCTAATAGTGGTAACAGGGGGGAGAGTTTCAGGGAGCACAGGTACCGTGGCAGAGGGCTAATAGTGGTAACTGGGGGGAGAGTTTCAGGGGCCAGCGCAGGGCAAGGCAGAGGGCTAATAGTGGTAACAGGGGGGAGAGGTTCAGGGGCCAGCGCAGGGCAAGGCAGAGGGCTAGCAGTGGTAACGGGGGGGAGAGTTTCAGGGGCCAGCGCATGGCAAGGCAGAGGGCTAGCAGTGGTAATGGGGGGGAGAGTTTCAGGGGCCAGCGCAGGGCAAGGCAGAGGGCTAGCAGTGGTAACGGGGGGGAGAGTTTCAGGGGCCAGCGCAGGTACCGTGGCAGAGGGCTAGCAGTGGTAACAGGGGGGAGAGTTTCAGGGGCCAGTGCAGGGCAAGGCAGTGGGCTAGCAGTGGTAACGGAGGGGAGAGTTTCAGGGAGCGCAGGTACCGTGGCAGAGGGCTAGCAGTGGTAACGGGGGGGAGAGTTTCAGGGAGCGCAGGTACCGTGGCAGAGGGCTAGCCGTGGTAACGGAGGGGAGAGTTTCAGGGGCCAGCGCAGGTACCGTGGCAGAGGGCTAGCAGTGGTAACGGGGGGGAGAGTTTCAGGGAGCGCAGGTACCGTGGCAGAGGGCTAGCAGTGGTAACGGGGGGGAGAGTTTCAGGGGCCAGCGCAGGTACCGTGGCAGAGGGCTAGCAGTGGTAACGGGGGGGAGAGTTTCAGGGAGCGCAGGTACCGTGGCAGAGGGCTAGCAGTGGTAACGGGGGGGAGAGTTTCAGGGGCCAGCGCAGGGCAAGGCAGAGCAGGCCTCAGTGGGCACAGCTGCGGCTCTCTGTTATTATTGGTCCTCTATTGGCTGGGAAGAAAAGGGCCCCTCCTGCCGCATGGCTGCCCTGCCCACGCCTGCCCCCCTGGCCCCTGCCACACACACCCAGGAAGGCCTGGTAGCGCCAGGCGGCACCACTCACTGTTTGCACTCTTCTCACGTGTGGCAAGGCAGTCAAGCAAAACAGGGAGGTGTTGGGGGGCGGGCAGGGGGGTGGGGGGGTTGGGGTTGTAGGGGTTAAACTGGGAGGGAAAGCTCTGCTCCTTCCTCTCTCGTCTCCCCATTGACCATTCTGCCCCCCCCCTCCCTTCACCCCCTCCCCCTCCCCACTCCTTTCTCCTCTCTTTCTCCCCCACTTTTGTAGCCTGCGCACCTGCAGCCCTTGAGTCCAGGCAATAAAGCTGAAGGATCTGGGTGTGCAGAAGGCTGAAGGATAAGTGAGGGAACTATTAGACATCATGGGGAATAGAAAAGGAGCAGGTTCAGACTGTGATGGCTTGATATGCTGCAGTGTGATATCTCAGACAGCCAGGCTTGATGTAATGCAGCTTGACAATAATTCAGACTGGGAGTTATACCCCACCCAGGCCAGGCCAGGCCACCTTGGATGTGTGCACGACACACACACACCACACACAGACACACACGCACACACGCACGCACACACACACACACACACACACACACACACACACACACACACACACACACACGCACGCACGCACGCACGCACGCACGCACGCACGCACGCACGCACGCACACACACACACACACACACACACACACACACACACACACACACACACACACACACACGCACGCACGCACGCACGCACGCACGCACACTCACGCACGCACGCACGCACGCACACTCACTCACACACACACACACACACACACACACACACACACACACACACACACACACACACACACACACACACACACACACACACACACACACACACACACACACACACCACAGCCTTAGACTGTGACAGTCTGTGAGACAGTCACAACAGCACTACAACAGCACTACAACAGCACTACAACAGCACTATCCATTCCACAAAGGTCATAGGTCACTTCATTCCATACTATTATTCCATTCACATGGGTTAAATACTCACCATGGCTCGTGATTCCATGCCATTCTATTCAATATAACCTACACAACAGGACCTATGATAATGCTGTGATATTGTAATAAACATTTACCTTTATAAGGTTAATCATTTCCATGTTTCCATACAAACCTTCCCTTGCCTTGTGCAATGCAGATAATGTCCAGCGTTTTGATTTTAGAGTAGGTATGTGACATTGTTTTCTAACTAACAATACTGAATCTGCACTAATTCACTTGATAATAGAGGATCAGGATGCAGCCACGTGTTAATGATACAAGAGAAATGGTACTACTGTATACACGGCATGAGACATCAAGAATAGGTGACTGACGAACGATGAAGTAAATAAAAACATAACCTGACAACTTAAAACTGAATAGCTCCTCCAGTGGCCCATGAAAGCAGGGTTTTTATTCACTAAAAACACAATGCAGATGCAGCAGCAGAGAATGCCTACAATAAAGGAGTCCAGAGTTTGGTGCTGCTGCACAGTAAGGTGCGTTCGATTTTTGTTGCGGGCCAATTGAGTCGCCATCAGTAGAGGCAGCAAAATCAATTGATAAACAAATTCAGTCTGCACGCCATATGTGGGCACTTGCCTTTTAGATGACACTTAACATGCTTAAAGCTGCAGCTAGAAACGTCTACATATAAATGCACAATGCTGATTAAGCCTATCCCCGCCCGATTCTCTTCTGTATTTCTCAGTATACTGGAGTAGTGTCTGTGTAGACATTCCCCTGCTGGGCGGTAAGGATGTACCTCAACCAGCAATGGTTGGCTTGTAGGCCAGAGTCCAGAGCGGAAGAGAGAACAACAGTACTGTATATTTGTATGTCTTGCATGTCATAAATGTCTTGATGAATTGAAAATGGGGGACCCTGATGTAAACAAGACAAAAGTCTTTTTCTGGTCTGCATCCCCTTAACGATTGTTTGTATTGAGCCGTACTGTATTGTTTGGGTTGATTGTCAATGTGAATCAATATAACATCATTGACATGTGATCAGCGTTTAACCCCTGGCGTACAAGGGTGGATGTATAAGTAACAGGGATGATTCAACTACTACAGTAAATCTAGTGTTCCTCAAAAGGTTGTAAAATAGGACTCAATAGGAATATATTGTTACTACAAAACTGCCTTTCAAATCCATGGCTGTCGGTCTGTTATGCTCTCTAATGGCTAACAAAAAAGAACACAATCTGAAATGTCCAAACAGCTCCCTTATGGGGTGGAGTTACAGTGCTAAAATAGTGCACTATGACATGTGGCACCAGCGGGGGAAAACTTGGCATTTCATGATAGAAGATGGCATTTCTGTGTGTATATAGTTAATATTCTTGCATCATAATCGAATGTCCCTGTTGGTTAGATCTCTCTGTGTGTATGTGTACAGAATATAAGCAAAACTGTAACTACTCTGCTAATGTAATTTAGCATAAAACTTAGACCAGAAATATTAGACCAGAAATACCAATACTACAGGGATCCACAATGCTGTACTTTGTTTATATATCAAACTGGGATTTTTAAAAGGTTTTCAAAATAAAAATGTGAATATGGAGTCAGGAAAAAGCCTCAACACTGGTGGCAGCTACAGATCACCATTTCTGAACTCATAGTCTTATGTGGGCTAAAAACAATTACAAATAAAGAAATTCTAAAATAAATTCTACCAAAGTACCATATTGCTTAAATACAACCAGAAGACGTGGTAAAGTCCGGTGAAAATGTTCTGGACCATCTCTGTTCAACTCCCACCTGTAACGTAATGCTCAGCCACGCAGAGCCTTTTTCTCGCCATGCATACCAGACCCCCCACAATGTAAATCGGCAGAGAGTGGAAAGAGCTTCTGCTCTTTTTTAGAGAGTGAACCACGAAGGCAGGAGGAAATCACTCTGAAACTGCCATTAGACATGAGGCAGCGCTATGGGGATTGGCCGGCTCCATATTCACACACGCAGGATCAAACTAGGAAGGCCTGCTGAGAAAATGGTGTCGTAATCAGGGGCCGGCAGTTCTGCCTGATCAGGTACACTCCCCTCCCTCCCTCCCTCCCTCCCTCCCTCCCTCCCTCCCTCCCCCCCCCTCCCTCCCTCCCTCCCTCCCTCCCTCTCTCTCTCTCTCTCCTCCCCCTCCTCCCAACCCTCGCTTCTCTTCCCTTCCCGTGCCGCGTAAGTAGATCCTAATGAGAGGTTGGACGTACTGAGCTCCTCTTATGTGAGGACTTGGCAGGAGGGAGGAGAGATGGGGCCTGAGGTGGGGATGGAAGCGAGAGGTAGGGAGTTATAGTGGTGGTAGTTTTTTTTTGTTTTTTTTGTTCCCACATTTGATTATTCAGGTTGGCTGAACTAAATTCTAAACCCATAAAATTCGTATCCCCTCTGGGGGACCATTTGCATAAATTTCAGCCTCCCCCCTCCTCCTCACCCCCAATTCCCCTTTTTTTCAGAAAGTGAAAGAGATGGAGAGGGCCAAGCAACCAGGCCTGTCTAGGCTTTAACATGTCACCATGGTGTGAAATATGGGCGAACAAGCAGGGTCTTTGAAACTCAAACTAACCCCCCCCCCCCCCCCCCCCGGCCTCTGAGCTACTACTACCACACAAGCACGCACGCACACACACACACACACACACACAAGCACGCACACAAGCACGCACACGCACACACACACACATGCACACGCACACGCACACACACACACACACACACACACGCACACACATACACACAGTAGTTCTCTCCCCTTACCTTGTACTTACCTTGTAGTTAGAAAGAATACATCTTGTGCCGTGTGTCAGATATTATGACACTTTTTTACTTTGGCTTTTTTAATTATTTCAGATTCAGAAAACTCAGACAACTTTTTTCCCCCTTTCTTCTTTTAGTTATAAAGTATAAAGGCTCATGGGGTTGTTTGTTTATTTGGGAGTCTATAAATTGTCTTTGTACCTTTTGAAACATAGAATAATTTGTATCAATTGTCAGCACATCAAATCTATTGTCCGTGTACATGTTGGCACAACATAATACAGTACCAAGCCTGAGCAAGACATGTCTTTATCATCAGCAGGCCAACGCTACTGGAGCCCAGGAAGAGATCCAAGCCTTTGATAAACATGTCAAAGCAGTAAAGCCCCGACTTGTAATTGTGCCAATTTTACATTCACTGTCGTCAATGTTGGGGATTAATTTTAACAGGCATAAATGTTCTTATTCATTTTGGGATGTGCCCAACAGCGCAAAGTTGAAGGGAACACATGTGTAGTTAGAACACACTCGGTTTGATCACTTTAGCTGGATGAAACATGGCTCCACGCAGCCAGTCAGCCATGGGAGACACCTGTTTGTTTGTTTGGCTGAGGTTTTGTTGTTCGCTGTGCCAGCCAGGCCCACTGGCAGTAGTTTACTGCCCATCTGTGGGCATGGGGCACGGCCGAACTTAGATGGTGTTTTTGGAAAGAGGGGTGGTGATGGTGGTGGTGGTGGTGGTGGGGGTACTTGATGGCATTTTGGTCACATGGGGAGCGCTGCTGTCATCCTTCAACCCTCCCCCCTCCTGGACCCCCTTCCCCTCCCCCTCCCATGCCCGCTCCCCGGTGCACAGGCAGAATGCACAGTCAGGAGGCTGAGCACTGAGCGGCCATTGTGTGTGCTAACCAAAGCGGAATGCCCGGGTGACAAAAGGGGGAGGAGTGGGCTCAGGGCACACAAAGCCAGGGGGAGGAGAGGGGTGGAGGAGGGGGAGGAGAGGGGGGGGGGGAGAGAGGGGGGGGGGGGGAGCGTTCTGCTAGGGGCTAAATAGACCCACTCAGCCCCAAAAACTCTAGACACCCCTAAAAACCTCCCCTCCTGCTTCCCTCCTCCTCACCCTCACCAAGCCTCCCTGCCGATCGTCTCCTGGGGCGTACAGTACGGTATGTGGGCTCCTCTCTGGTCAGTATGTTGGCTGATTCAAGTTGTCCACCTGGTTTTCCAGCAGAGTGAAAGAGGAGAACATATTACAGGTCACACTATCTGTTGGTTCTGGTGTGATGATGAATCATGGCTTGGAAGATTCAGCAGTCTCACCAGATGAGACCGGTCTGTAAGATTCAGCAGTCTCACCAGATAAGTCTGTAAGCCCCTCTATCTCACTGTCAGGTGTTTACTAAACAAACACCTACGCTACTAACGACACACAAGTTTTCAAGTTTCAAGTTTTGTTTATTAAATATCACAATAAAATACCTGTACTTTAAGGTGAAATGCTTGGTTCTGTATGAGCCCCTGAGAGTGTGTCATACAGTAAAAAAAGTAAGTAAGAAAGTAAGTAAAAAAAGTAAAGAGGAATATACAATATACCTATATACAATATACAGTACAATATACAATCTAAAGTAGTAAACATTTGTAAACAGTGAGGTACAATGCAGAAAACGAGGTACAAAACACACAACTTTACATAACTTTAGAATTAAAATGTACGATGAAATAAACCGATTCCCCTTCCAATCCAATGGGATATCTCATATTATGGCCCTTTTCCACTGTAAGAACTTCATACCGAGCTCACAGGTTCCAAAATAGTTTCCATTGTAAAACAGAGAGGTTCTACATGAGGTTCTCAGAAGCACATTTTGGAGCAACTCAAGAGGTGCTACTGAACGCCAGTTCCGGGGAACACTGGGGGGCAGAGCTAGCAGTGCTCTCCATTGTGACTGGTCAAGAAATGTGTCACCACATCCGTAAACAGGCAGCTAACTGGGGGTGAAAGTCCATCATGCCATTTAAATAAAAAATCCCAGCATGAACAAAGTATCTCATTACTGTCATATTAACAATATAACAATAACGAAGAACACGATTATAGGTACAACAAGCATCTCTTCTGCGTTTGCTTAGTGTGCCAAATGGCGTCGGCGGCAAGACTGTTGCTTTGTGTCACCGCTTCCACCCACCTTCCTGAATGAAAGAAACAAGAACCCATCACAGAACTTTCAGAGGTTCTGAAAGGTTAGTTTATAGAACGTTCCTCGAGTTCCTTTGACAATTTAAAAGTGGCATTAGATCACATATGGGGAACTTTTTGTAGCTGATATCCGCTTTTCACTGTGCACTTCCCCAAACACAGTCATGCAAATGAGATTGATAGCATTAGGTTAGTGTGTGTGCAGTGTGCACATGCAATGTGAGTGTGTGTACACGTGTGTGCACATGCGTGTGTGTTTGTGTGCATGTGCGTGTCTGTGTGTCTTTGCGTGTGAGTGTGTGTGTGTGTGTCTGTGTGTGTTTGTGTGTGTGTGTGTGCACATGTGTGTGTGTATGTGTGTGTGCACATGCGTGTCTGTGTGTGTGTGTGTCTGTGTGTGTTTGTGTGCATGTGTGTATGTGTGTGTGTTTGTGTGCATGTGTGTGTGTGTGCACATGCGTGTGTGTGTCTGTGTGTCTTTGCGTGTGAGTGTGTGCTCACAAAAACATGCACATGTACTCACCTGCCTCCTCCAGAAGCCGAGAGTAATCTGGTCTGTGTAGTATCACACATCCAGCCTCTCAACTCCCACACAAGACCTGAGGCGAGAGAGAGGCCACTTTAGAACACAAAACACAAACCCCGCACTTACTCTCCTAATACCACTCTCTTCTCCAGGTGCAAGTAGGAGCACATCCATCTCAAACAGGCATATATTAGTGGCATGACTTTGGCACCATGTTTGTTATTGGGGCCTGTGTCCCTGAAAGATACGGGCTCGTACTGTCAAACTCATGTCCCGAAGTCACTGAGGTCAGATGCAGTGGCGGCCGCTGCCGCTGGTGCCTTGTGGGTCGCAGTTCACGTTAATAGGTCGAGTTGAAAATGTAATGCTCTGAGATGCTCTGGAGCAATCTCTCTCTGTCTCTCGGATCAATCAAATCAAATAATTAACACATGTATGTTGTCATTTTAAACAACTCACCATTCATTCATTATGCATCAGCAGCAGCTAAATAAATGTTATAGTTCACAACACAGCAGCGCGTTTTGAATCGCCAGCCTATTATCGTCTCAGCAAGCACAGTCAATACTTTTTTCCGTAGCCGCATTTCGCGGAGACAGCTGTGTATAGCGAGAGAGAGAGAGAGAGCGAGAGAGAGAGAGAGAGAGTTACGTATCATGTATTAAACTAGAGTTAAGATCGCTAATCTACCTTGTTGTTGGCTTGTTGATAAAGTATATCCACTCTATGGCATTGTCCATCCAGCCTGTGTTGATGTCCATCCATTGTGCGCATCCATATAGCTTGTTGTTAGCCAACAAGCTGTGTGAGTGAAGAGCTGTGTCTTTGTCCATTTCCGCCTCGAACAGCCTGCAAACTACCTGGCGTTCTATCGCCATGCTCTAAGACAAACTCTAACCATAACCAACTTTGAAAGAGTGCCTAAGCTTAACAGTCTAAAGAACTTGCAGTCACGGTACGCTCGTCTAAGACAAACAGCTGCCTGCATCATTCTCACAACAACACTATCTCCACCGATCACCAACCTAGGAATAATAACCTAGAAATTGGATTCGGCCAATGATTTGTCCGTCTTTCAAACGGTGTTGATTTGATGGATTTAACAGAATTATCCAATTCCATGGTGGTAGCTTTAGCTAACTATAAATCGAAATGAAAATACTCAGTCCTTGAATAAACCTGGCGCATTCTCTCTCTAAGCAAGAACCCGAGAAATGCGGCTATGGAAAAAAACTGGCATCGCGTCGGCCAATCAGAGCGTCTCCACGAAAATGCGGCTATGGAAATTCTTCACGGAAGTTCACGCTGCTGGGCTAGACCGCTTCAAATTGCGCTCGGATTCCAACATAATAGTCATATTTCAACGCACAACGCCGTATGCACTGATTGGCTGTGACGGAGACAGCGATCAAACTGTGACGCGCACTCAGAGCGCGATCGCTTCTAGCCCTCGGGCGAGAAATACGAAAAAATAAAAAAAACGTCACTTCCTGCTCAAGAAAACGATGTTTTTTTAATTTAGATAATAACGTTATATTGTGCATTGGAAATACAAACATACTTAAAATGAGTAAATAGTATTCATTTTAAACATGTTTATATTATTTATAGGGCTATAAAACACAAAAACGAAAAAGTTTTATTGTCTTCTTCTCTGATTTAACAGCAGCTGGCCAGCAGGTGGGTCGGCGCCCTTGCGCCCACTAGTGGCGAGCCGCCACTGGTCAGATGTCTTTGTCACAATCGATCAATAAGGCTTGGGATGCTGATGTGTGTAACGGGGTTTGGAAGTTACTTGTCGTGTGAGACGATTCCACATAAAATGTCCACGACCATCGCAGATCCCACCAGGTTGCAGAGCCCATTTTACCTGAGCTCAGTCCCACCTACGGTCCCCTCCCTGCAAAGCCACAGGACCACTTTGAAGAGGCCCCCCTTCTACACGGTGTCCTTCCCTTTCTCCTAGAGATGCAAGGTGGGCTCGGCAGATCAAAGGGGGTGCTCCATAGAAAACTCCTCCCTCCCTCTCTACCACTCCTCTCGCATGCACACTTACCATTTGAAAACCCTCTTCATTCATGTGGACCTCACCCTTTTCTCGTCTATTTGCAAACCCCACCGTAGGGCAAAGGCAGTTTCCCCTTTTTCTCCATTTTCCAGCCCAGCACTAGGAAGCTGCTTGCTGTGTTGTTTTGCTTTATGTTTTGTGATGTGAAAAGGGGAGGGTCAACAGCAAGCCCTCAGGGGCACGGCCAGGTCACTCAGTAACCCTGCCAGGGTCCCTTCTTGGTGCAGCTGGTACTCTAGAGGTCTAAGCACTCGCCTCCCACCTCCATTGAGACCCGGGTTCAATTCCCGGCAGCGGAAACTCCGGCTTGGAAGTCGGTCTGGGTAGGTGTACTACTGTTCAGCAGGGAGGGAATCTGGGGGAGATAGTGTGAACCTCTGCTAATCTGCCAGGGTCATGACAGCACAAAGTGTGTGTGCCTCGTTGTGTGTGCATGCCTCTATGTGTGTGTGTGTGTATAAATGCATCTGTGCATATGTGTGCAATTGTGTGTGTGTCTGCACATGCACGTACGTGTGCCAGGTGAGTTAGGTTGTCTATGGGGGTGCAGTGTAGTCACTACCTCTCAGGCCCAGGCAGTGAGTCATCATTATTCCCCACCAGTTTTAAAATCACCCTGCAATCAAGGCCTTGATCTGGGCCCCTCGGAGCCCCTCTCGAGAAAATTCCCCTCCTGATTGGGCTAACTGGACTTCTGTCTGTGCTCTGTGGGAGCACATTAGCATGGATTCTTTTTTTTCTACCAGAGGCACACAGATTGAGCAGCGTTAGCATTCACACCTCCACACAGCAGGCTAGGCTGAGGTAAGGGTGCATGCTCCAAAATGCAGAACAAATTATCACTTTGATCAAAGCTTTGAGCATTATGAAAATAATTTTTTTTTATCACATTATGTGTATAGTTTTACTGGTGATGTCAGATTGATATATAACTGGAATTCTGTTGCTAGGGAACAGTTTGGACCCAAATGTATTTCCAGTCAGTTATTGCTTTAACAAACAATGCAACAAGAAATTTACTTGGGTCCTTTTAGAATGTTATTGTTGTCACTTTGAAACAGTCTATTATGTGAAGAAGTCAAAATTAGACTGGTACGGTCCTTTAAAGGTACAGTCTGTATTGCCGTCAAACAGTGTTGTGGAATATTTTAAATGAGCCAAACACAGTTTTAAGAAAACTGTCAGACTGTCTGAGAAACTGTATACTAGTCAACTATATTAACTAGTCAAGGCTGTACAGAGGATATGTATTTAACAGAGCTATATACATGCTGTCTAGAGTACAAATAGGCCTAGTAAGCTGTACAAATGATGTAATAGGATGAAACATAATATTTTCCATAACAACAGCAACCTCCATGTAATAGAGCTCCGCTTGGTATTGCACTTTGTTGACATTTTTTGTTGTCTGATGTGTGGGTTGGAGTTTAGTAACTTATTATACTGTGAATTTCTCTTGGCAGAGCCTGAGGTGTGGCCAGCAATAGCAACCACTCCCCTATCCTCACTCAACACACAACACATGGAAACAAAGTGCAATACCAAGCATGGCTCTTTTACCTAGAGGTCCTCTGAAGTCTCTTTCGCACATGCATTATGGAAAATGCGCAGAGAATCATCACACATGTAGCACACAGCATGCAATTCTCTGTGGCAGACGTGTTCGCACATATGGGAATAATGCGCTTGGTTTACATTTACATTTACATTTAGTCATTTAGCTGGTGCTTTTATCCAAAGCGACTTACAAGTTTTGTACAACAAGACAGCAGGAAGGGTACAACTCTATCAGTTGAGTAACAATGTTCATCAAAGTGTTGAGTGCTATAGTGTAGGTTAGTATTAGGACAAGTGCATGACAGTAAGGTTAGTTAGGCTTAGAGTTTTTTTTTTTTTTTTATTAAAAAAAAATTCAATTTCAGATAGTGATTAAAGAAGTGCGTCTTTAGTTGCCGTCGAAAGATTGGACGGGTTTCGGCTGTCCTAACTGTGGTGGGAAGTTCGTTCCACCATTGTGGGGCAAGGACAGAGAATAGGCGACTTCTCTTTGATGACCCTCCCGGAGCTCGGATAGGAGTAGGTCTGAGGCGGCCAGAAGATGCAGAGCGTAGGGGTCTTGAGGGTGTGTAGTTAGAGACCATTGACCGGAGGTAGGCAGGAGCCGTTCCCTTCGCCGCACGATATGCCAGGTCGAGGGCCTTGAAGCGGATTCGTGTGGCCATGGGGAGCCAGTGCAGGTCCCTGAGAAGTGGGGTGACATGGGCTGACTTTGGTAGGTGTAAGATCAGGCGGGCTGCCGCGTTCTGAATGAGTTGAAGAGGCTTGGTGGCAGTGGTCGGAAGGCCAGCAAGCAGTGCGTTGCAGTAGTCGAGGGGTGGCGCCTAGGTAGAGCGAGGACATGACACAGAAAGGGAAAAGTATAGCCAACCTCCTCCTACTGTGTACAGAAGATCATAATTTTAAATATCTATTTAACTTGCATGTAAACTTGACCTCTTGCAAATGAGGGCCACCTCAACTTAAAAAAAAAAGTTTAAATAATGGTTTGAAATGGAATGATATACGGGTCAACACTGTTCCATACAGAATGAAATAAGGGTAAACAGTGTTCCATAGAGTGAAATAAGGGTCAACAGTGTTCCATACAGAATGAAATAAGGGTCAACAGTGTTCCATACAGAGTGAAATAAGCCACCAATGGTGTTACCTACAGTGCAAAAAGTGGGTAAATAAATAGTTTACAATCAATCCAAAACATTCAGTCAGATTGGCCAGTATGTCATCTTGACTTGATATTTCAAATATCTCCCATTTTAAAGCATTATTGAGCAAAAGCTGACCTACTGTATTTAACAAATTATGACCACTTAATAATCTTTGCTGCAGTCTCACGCTCTGCACATGATCCACACTGTCACTGTCACTTTTGATCCACAACCCATATGTTTTCATATACCTATCAGTGAGATAGTACACAACCATTTGTACGTGACATTGTTGTGTACGGAACATGGTTAGTCTCTACGTTAATCAATATGCCACTCACTGTGTGAATTCTGCGAACAATCTCACAACGTTCTTACATGGGCTCAGTTTGTCATTACGCAGACTTAGGACTGGGAGAGTAAACTCAGCATGGAATAATTCAAACATTTGCGTTTACACAAAATGTGCAGTTAAGGTCTGGAGTCCAGTCAGTGCAAAGGGGGCTTGACAGTCTTTCTTAGCCTGGGTCTTTCTCAATATGGGTCAAACCAAAGAGACTGGAAGGAAATAGTTCCAAACCCTTAGCATTAGCCTCAAAGGAACATGCCCATAAGGTGATAAACCTACAGTACATGTATCTCCTGGTTGCACTAACAAATTGGTAGCCTCAAAGTCGTCAACGAAATCGATGCACGCATTGGACCAGGAAGACGCTATGGTGAGTTCATGAATGTAAATAAGGAAGTACACGCACAGAGAAAGAGAGAGCGAGAGAGAGCGAGAGAGAGCGAGAGAGAGAGAGAGAGAGAGAGAGAGAGAGAGAGAGAGAGAGAGAGAGAGAGAGAGAGAGAGAGAGAAAGAGAGACAGACAGACATGTTTTCTAAGGAGCTACCAATTTGTTAACATGACATTGTTTTGGGTAGGTTTCTTCAATATAATTATATGGTTTATCACCATAACGTTTGCATTAAACAGAAAAAGGTAAACAAAGCAAACAATTAAGCTGGTCAGGGGTAATGTACAATATGTGTGCTAATTTGTAAACTGTCTAAAACTAATTTAATCCAGTATGCTATAGTAACACTATGAAATGCACTGGAGAGAAAACCACATCCATTGTTAAGCCTGGTCACAATGAATGGCTTCCACTTGGGCACTTATTCGAAGATGCTGCCTTTACCTCAAGAACAGAAATCCAGGATCCATTTTGGTAGTTTTTCCTCTTGTCCCTAAACAACAAACATCTTGTATGTGATATGATATGTCTGAATATCATGTAGTGGTTTTGCAGGAAAACGCTTTTTTATGGCAAGACCCCAACTTTCATGCAGGTGCACTTTGTGATGCTATAGCATCACCCTATGGTAATTTCCTGTCGCTGACGCATCTCCAATTTCTTTTTAAATCATCTCTTTTTCATCAGTCGATCATCAGCTCTTGCCTGCTGGAAGCCATCTACACTCCTATCTAGTCTCTTTGTTCTCTCAATGGTGGTCTCTTTCCCAGAAGTACCTAGTCAATAGCAATCAGGCCCATATCTGCCAAGGTACCTAATCTCCCATGGAGAAAGTCTCAGGCTGAGGTTAGACTAGTGTATTCCTGGCGTTTTTTTATACGTTTTTGACGACGTATCATGTCCTATCTACACAGAAACGCGTTTTTTGGCGTTTTTTTGTGGATACGGCTGAAACGCAAAATTGTGTTTGCGTTTGGAGATACGCAAAAAAAACGCCAGGAATACAGCGTGTAGTCAGCACGGAGCAGTTGTTGCGAAAACGCCCATGCGCAGTAGAATAGTAGATACCATCTGCGTGCCCTTCCTGTGTACAGTGTGTGTGTGTTTGGGACAGAGCTCCGTGTGTTGTCAAGTTATTGTTATAAGGACCCCAGTCCAAGCTACAACAGTCTGCATTCCCTTAACAATTGTTTGTATTGAGCCGTATTGTATTGTACCCATATGCAATATGTTAAATAAAGTTTACATCCATTCATTCTGCTGGCATTACCGATTGCATGAGCTGGCTAACGTGAGCTATCAGGATTCAGACCCTGTTAGCTCAGAGTTCCTCTTTCAACTTAACAAGCATTAAACAAAATGGCCCAGTCATCTATTCACCTTTGTTTAATACACACAGCGTTGTCTCTAATGTTATCTAACTACTGATAGCTCGCGATATCATCAGTTTTGATGCTGGCTAAGTAGCGTGAGCTAACAATGCTACAATGCTACCGATCGTTTTTTAGCCTAAACTATCCGCTCTTGGTGGTCACTTGTGTTGATGTTAGTTTTGTTTCATCAACAAATGACAGGCAGAACACACAGTGAATGTATCCGTTTTGTTTATTGCACTTTTATTAGGCTTTGCTGAAAAAAGAATTGCTGCATTGAGCAAGATGGTGGCGCGGCATAGGCGCCTGCCTTGTTGACATTTTCTTTGCTGGAGCTTCCAGGAAGTGTATTGGCACATTCGTTCTGATTGGTTGAAATTGCCTTCATGTTTGCCACCTACTGCCACCTACTGCTTTGGCAGTGTACTACATCAGTGTGCTTGGCTGACAAAAACGAAAAAAAAACGAAAGTGTGACTCGAGGCGCATGACGTCGCGGCGATACGCGGCGATGCGTATAAGAAAACAATACGAAGATGATACGAAAGGTGTAACCTCAGCCTCAGTGTCTATGGAACCAGTGAGGGAATGATGATGGCCAATTAGGTGGATATCTATAGCCGTATAGGTCTGAGAACCCCAGCTTGTAAGATAAGGATCAGGATCCGTGTTGCACCAAACACCTTATGTTAAGATTTTCCTTAAATTCCAAGTTAAGGTTTCCTTCAAATAAAACACCCGTAAGTCGTCTCCTTAAGGTTTCACACAAGTATTTAATGTTTTCTCCTAATCTTGGTCTTATACTTAAGAAGTCCCTTAAAGTTAGTTAAACTGTTGCACAAAAGACCTTAGCAACCAAAGTAAGGAAAAAAACGTAAGGTACCTCTGACTACCTCTGGTACCTTTGTAACAGTACTGTTAATGTATGTCATCATAAATGTCATGATTAGTTTATATTAGATGATTAGATTAGATTTGTATATCTGTATGTTGTGTATGTCATAAATGTCATTATGAATTGAAAATGGGGGACCCTGATGTAAACAAGACGAAAGTCTTTCTCTGGTCTGCATCCCCTTAACAATTGTGTGTATTGAGCTGTACTGTACCCATTCTGCAATCTGTTAATTAAAGTTTTCAATCAATCAATGAATCAAACTATTAACCGCAACATGGTCCTCATTCTCGAACCGACATACGTAAAAGTTACCAAGGAATTCCTTCGTAACTTGATTTACGTACTTATTCGGCATTCTCGAACAGCTTCGTATTGTAAATTCATTGTAGGATTTATGAACTCGAAAAGGCAGTCGTAAGGGCGGCTATGTGGTGCAGTGGGCAAGGCGCTCACCAAGAATACTGGAGACATGGGCTCAAACAGGTTCGCCTCCCTGTTCGAGCCCAGCGCTCCACATTGCTTTCAGTTTAGCTGGTCGTCCGCACTAATACACATTGGCAGTATTAGGGGGAGGGAAACTGATGGGTGGGGATCGGGCATTGTGGACAGCGTCTCCTACAGGTCGGTTGGTGCGCCTGCGCAGTAGAATCAGGAAGCGACGGGGGCGGGCCCCTCCAAAGCCCAGACCCCTGACGCTGAAAGATCGAGCCGCGCAGGTGGAAAGATGCGACTGCTGTTACCTCGAGTATCGGAGGGGACTCGTGCTATGTATGACTTAGTCCACATTGCAGCCGGCTTGTGGGAGGCATGAAACAGCGTTCAAAGACAGGGGAGGGTTGAATTGGACAATACGAAAATTGGGATGGGAGAAAAATAGAAAATGGGAGAAAAAGTGGATAAAAAAAAAGAAAAGGCAGTCGTAAGTCGGACAGACCAGTGTGCGCCCATGGTTTCAACATCTTTCTCTGGGACAAGTCATTGGGGATTGCCGATACTACAGACATCCGTGGAATTAAATCATTATAATGATAATAAATATGACAATATTTGTATCATAAAAAATTACATTTAGCATTTATAGTCCTGACTCCTGACTCAATGAGGCATCGTGAGCATTACACACACACACTGCAAACTAAATAAATAAGAACTAAACCGATCGCCGCGGATATAGCTACTGTATAGTGGAATATACTGTATTACTATGCCATATACTTGTTAGGACTCTGTAACAGGTGGGCTCAAATGCACAACACGGGAGACAGGATAATGTTCAACCCCGTAGGGCAGTGGTGCCAAACCAGTCGATCGCGATCGACAGGTAGATCGCGGGCTGATTTCAAGTAGATCTCGATTAATAAAATTCGATTATAATTTTTAAATTTTAAATTTTTTTGCAAAATCAACTCTGCCTCTCCTTGTTAACTACAACAAGCAATGCTGTTTGTTATTTAAGATGAGGTCGGACTCGGCACTGACAGATTTGTGTTCATTATGCTGCTTTTATAAAGCCTCAAATGACGGCTTACAATATACAATTTTGGCTGGTAGCTCTCGGCTAGGTGGTAAATTAAAAAGTAGATCTTGGTTCAAAAAAGATTGGGCACCCCTGCCGTAGGGCATTTAACCTGTTAAGCCTGTAGGTCCCCCAATTGTGGGACCCTGCTTTTCTTTATCATAAATCGATCAATAGAGACCGTATTAGATCCCCAATTATCATATCATGGGGTATCATTGGAAAGCCACACTCATTAGCTACAACCAGTCGTGGACTGGGACCATAATTCCTACCGGGAATTTGACTCAGGCAGGCCAGGCGCCAGGCGCCAGGCCCATACCCATACCCATACCCATACCCATACCCCCCCCCCCCCCCTCCGGGGAAAAAACTGTGTTTTGTATCCTGCTGCGTTGTATCACTGGCACTGTAGAGGCTGTATACACTATCAATGCGACCTTCAGCACCATGGACAGCGACGCTGTCACAAAACGGACCATACAAGTTGTATACACTACACCAAAGTGTAGAATAACTACTTTCCAAATAATGGATTGTCCAAATGTCGGGTTATAATACGAAAGTGTCCTTTATAGAAGTTTACCGGTGCAGTTACATTACATTTCTCTACTTCACTGGCGCTCTCTAGTCGATTCATTATAGTATCACTCACCCTCGCGCTGCTGCCGTCAGTTCAACATAATGACGCGCTCCTTATACATCTCAGTGGCTTCAATCTCAGCATCCAAATCATCCATCAGACTTATAGCTGTTCTATTTCACCGTAAGGTTCCAACAAACTGTCTTCTTTAACTCCCAGTACATCCAATAAAGTGATCAAGTGATCAACATCCGGAGTTTCCACGTCAATTTCAATGTCCATCTGATTCAAAACTCGCATAATAACACCTCTGATTGCGCCCCGCTTTCGTCTCATTCTTTCAATTTTAGTCCGACGTTCGTCTTCACCCATTCTAGAGCTATCCAAAACGTTCATATCTCCTGGGTTTCGCCAGTTGATCTCATCATGATTTAAATTAATAGGCTTGTTTGAGATTGGCGACTGGCGAGGCCTGCGCATGCGCACTGCATCACGCTGGGTTGTGAATAACAAGTTAACTCATTCGTTCCTGCCTGCTTGCCTGAATTTATATATGCGCAAATAGAAACATGTATACCGACCTGGCCAGTGGCCTGACTGCGGGTACAAAAAAAAAAAAAAAAAAAAAAAAAAAAAGCATTTGCCAGGGCAGCCAGCACATGCCAGTCTGCCAGGCCACCGGGAAAACTCCCGCTGCTCCCGATGGTCAGTACGCTAGTGGCTACAACCCTGTCCAAATTTTTTCGAGATCGCCAAATGATTGACGGAGCTAGAGCCCCCGGAGGTCGGGGGTGGTAATGTGTACTTTGGCGCATGCCTCACATATCGGCATGTAACTCGAAAACCGCTGAACGGATTTTGGCACCTGAAAGGGCAATTGACAGGCAACAAATAAAATAAATGCACACCCAAGCCGCTAGAGGTCAGCAAAGTGGCGCGTTGCGAATCGTCCTCATGAGGGCCCACATGTGGGCCCTTGGATGTTAAGAGGTAATGTTTTTATTAAAAAAAATAATTTGCCAAGAGTAAAGACCATAACCCTATCAAAACAGCAGTCAAAGTGTATATTTTCATTTTGACCAAAAATAAGAATTTATCGGAAAAATGCTAATTATATCTCTTTTATCGTAAAACCGCAAGGAAATGACTAAATCCAGATTAAACCCTGCCATTGGAAAGAGGAGCATTTTCCCTATCCATAGATGTATGATTTGGCCATAATAAGGTCAAGGTCAAGTTCAAGGTCAAATATGAATTTATAATTAAAATCGATTATCATTTATTACTGTATCTATAAATCCTTCTGTTTAATCATCTTCCCTTTATTCATTTGCTTAGATTTTTTGTACACTTGATCTCAATAAGGTGGTGAATGAGCTCAGTGAGTGAGCTCGGTTTGCTCACAATTGTAACATAGTGTTATTCACCGGCACAGATGCAAAAGAACATAATCATTTATATTCTCCTTTTTTTCATTACAATTTACTCAAGCCTAGTAACAGACACAATATTTCTGACACTGGGAATACATACCCCCAGATCCCTAGATGTTCCTAGATACCAAGAACATGCAAACTTACCTTGTAGAAGTGGAGCAATCTTCCATTTACTTAGGTATGTACCTTTAGGCGAAATTTCTGAAAATAGGGTTACAGCTTAACAGGTTAATAATACGTTCAAAAGGAGAAAAAACAAGTGCGGTGTGTGTGTGTCTTTAGCCTGGCGGGCGGATGACCGTGGCCAGTGGAGAGCACTGGGTTTAGAACCATGGATGACACAGAGAGAGAAAACCAAAATAAGTCTTCACAGGGAAAACGATTGCACACTGGAAAAACACCACGACAAAAACACGATAGCATAGCACGTCAAAAATCACGGGAAGGTTGTATACATGGAAATAAAATGGTAAGAAGATTCACACAAGACAGATGCAAAAACATTATTACGAGAAGTAATATGGAAGATACTTGCCATGCCATTCTTTTTTTCATCTACTTTTTCTCCTCCTATTTTTCTGTATTTTTCTCCCATCCCAATTTAGTCGTTATGCCAATTCCCCCCTCCCCTTCCTGGCCGTTGCGCGCATCTGCCCCCCATTTGCCGGTCTAGGGAGCCCTGAAGTCCAGGTCTCTTGTAGTTGTCTTGTAGTCTTGTGTTGTTGCGTGATGAGACAGGTGCGGAGCCTCCATCCATCAGCGTGATTTGTATCACCTGTGCCGATTGCGTGTCCGTAGACCGCGTGCCGAAGTGCAGGGGGTGTATGAGACAGACACGGAGGGTGAGACAGACAAGGAGATGTGTGACGGTGGTACAGAGAGTTGTGGAGGTGAAACCGTAACCATACTGTCTTCTTCTCTATGATATTATTTATTGTTGGTTTGATTTATTCCCATTGCTAGAACTCAATAAATGCGTGGAGAAACGGCTTAGTGAGGCAGCCTCAGTGCACGAGCATACACACACACACATTCCAGCAAAGTAGGCTTCTATTATTCTAATGACTTGTTTTATTAGGCATTATAGTAGTAAGTAGGGATGTCCGATATTATCGGCCGATATCGGCATTAAAATGTGATATCGGAAAATATCTGTATCGGTTTTCAAATTATTATTATTATTATTTTTTTTACATTTCTATAACATTTATTTAACCAGGCAAGCAAGTAAGAACAAATTCTGATTTTATTTATTGTCAAAAGTATGCATAATGTTGTGTTAATTCCACAACAAGAGATATGTAATGTTAATTACCTGAAATTATTCCATTTTTGGGGGGGGGGGGGGAACCCTGCATAAATCGGTATCGGTTGATATCAGTTGATATCGGTATCCCTCCAGAACATTTACAACAAGCGTTGCAAGGGCAAGGCTAAGAGAATCATTAAAGACTCCAGTCACCCGAACAACTGCCTCTTTGAACTGCTGCGGTCAGGCAAGCGATACCGGAGTCTCAAGGCGAGCACAGAAAGACTCAGAAGAAGCTTCTATCCCCAGGCCATCAGGCTGCTAAACGAACAATGAACACTACACAACAACAACCACCAAACGCACATAGCACACACATCCACACGCACACACTCACTTTAAACAAACACACTGTAGCACCCACTCCACACACTTTATAGCACACACCCACTTTAAACAAACACACTGTAGCACCCACTCCCCACACTTTATATTTATTGATGAAGGATTGCACTACAACTCGTACACCTTACTGTAAATTGTACCTAAATTGTACCTCATCCCATTTCTGCTTTGCACTATATAGTACTGTACATTAGTACACTGCATAGTATTGTATATTATATGGTAACTCAGAACATTGTACATATGTCTATACCGAACACTGTGACCTCATTTTCTTCTTCTAAATTACATGCTATACTATGTTATTTGATACTATCTTGTCTTAGCACAGTCTCTGGAGCGTAACAGTAAGAAGCATTTTGTATGAAAGTATTCTGTACTTCTGTATGACAACTATTAAAGAAACTTGAAACTTGAAACTATCGGAAATTAAGAGTTGGACAATATCGGTATATCGGTATCGGTAAAAAAGCCAATATCGAGCATCCCTAGTAGTAAGTCCTACTGTAGAACATAACATATTAGCATGACATCTAATTTAGTAATGTCAATACTGAACGACGTGATAAAACAAAAACAATTATAAAACATGTCATTAGAATAATATAAGCCTGGGGGCGGCCGGGTAGCGCAGCGGACTAAGCGTCTGTCTACCACCACAGAGACAGTGGGATCGAATCCAGCTGTGGTGCTTCCGGGTTGGCCGACCGTCCATACTGACACAATTGGCAGTGTTAGCGGGTGGGAAACCCGGCGAGGGTGGGTCCTGGTCGTTGTAAACAGCGACTCCTACAGAGGGGAGAGGTAGTGTGACCTTCCACACGTTACACTCTCCCAGTGAGAGTCCGTGCTGCCAGGTGAAAAGAAGCGGTGGGCTGGTTACACATGTGTCGGAGGAAGCATGTGATAGTCTCTGCTCTCCCGGACCGACGGTAGGGGGTAGAGTGCGCAATGACCAAGAAGGGGATTGGGAATTGGCATAATGACTAACATTGGGATGGGAGAAAAAAAGAAAAAAATAATAATATAAGCCTACTTTGCTGGAACAATTAATTTTGCATGTATACAGTACGTGTGTGTGTGTGTGTGCTCAATAAGCCATTTCTCGACGCATTTATTTATTTTTGGAGCATTTATTTATCCACTCTGGTTGGATGGTGTATTGTACTTGTGCTGTATAAAAACAATACATTTTAATCTAATCTCATTTTGAGATCAGTCGCAAATCGCTTCCACGCTACCTGTTGAATGGGTCAGCAATGGTGCAGCTATGCAATGCTGACCCTTTTGCTGTTTTGCACATGGCCTTCACCGTTTTGCACACACCTCATTCGCCTTATAAGGAGCTGGCGGGGCATGTCTGTATGCAAATTCAGGTGAACGAGAACGCGCTTTGCAGTTTAAGAATGAGTGACGTATTTCATTCATGGGAACCCAGCTGCGAAGATTTTGGCCACTTACGGAGACTGTTTCACACATTCAGGAATCCGGAGGAGGATTTTTGTAAATTTGTTGTACCAAGATGAACAAATTAATGCATCCTGAGAAGAGTGTTCTTACCAGTTTTGTTGGATTCTCTCTGTAGTTTTCATATTATAATGGGAATATTCCACAACAATATTTATTCTGAACCTCTTGAATGGACCTCTTCACAAGGCCAATACATTTCCGTTGCAATTTCCTCCCTCATTCTTTGTTTTCTGTTTGCTGTTATTTTTGGATCAAATATACATTTCAGTATGTGCTATCTTTTATTGTATTCCTCTAATAGTATAATCTGTTCCTCCTTTGACCAATGTGGTTTTCTTGCTTTATTTTCTTCTGCCATTTTTTACTGTATACTTTGTGAGAAGGTCACAAACACAGAGCTGGGCGCACGTGAGCAGTCTCCATGGAAACTGTAGAATTCTTCCGTTGTAAAATCTTTTTCACTGCAGTTATTAACGTAAGGTTATGTATATAACCAAGTTCTATGAATTCTGGTGACGCTCAGCGTCAGTCTGCACTGACTTCACTTCGTGCACGTGCACTGAATAAAAAATTCCACAATGTACCTTTACATACCAACATTCGCCTGGCCACACCCCTATCCGCTTGCCTTCATAAGCAGGTGTGTGGTCACCTACTCGCCTCCTTCCCAAACTTTCACCACAAGGCGAGATCAAGGGCCGCAGCGCCGTCCTGACGCTGAGCGTCACCAGAATTCATAGAACTTGGTTATATACATAACCTTACGTTCTATTTCATTCTGGCCTCCGCTCAGCGTCAGTCTGCACAAGAGGAGCTGAGCGGAAGCCAGAAGCTTGACAAATGTACCCCGCTGAGGCCCCCCACAACCATCAGACCGGGGAGGACCGAGCCCCCCGACCCTCCCTAATGGAGCGATACCCTCCCTATTGGAGGACGGGAGGGAGACGGATCCGACCGTGCGAAGAGGAACTCAAGCAACTCAACGCACAGGGTGAGCAGATCGTGGCTTGACCCCACGACTACGCACACGCACAACCCGCATGCCACCAGGGAACGAACGGAAGGAACAACCCTCGTTACTGCCCCCAAAATCACGGGGTCAAGAGCAAACTCAACCCGTGGCAAGGCCGTAGCAGCGGAGCGCGAAGGAAGACCCAGACCCACTGAAGGGACTGGATCCCCTGGAAAAAGGGGGGCCCGGAGAGGTCAATGACGCCAGGCATCAAGACCCCACCAGGCGGTCACTTAGTGACACCGCCCCCCACATCGCCAGTGTATTCGGACAGGGCCCCTCCAAGAGCGGGCCCTTTCCCCCCAATAGTACACCGTCTGGCACACTGACCCTGCAACACAGGCAGTCAGCATGGCCGTAAAGCATTCAAAAGGTTAACCAACGGAAGCAGGCAGCGCACCGGGGAAACCAGGCAGCAGGCTGTAGACCCGAGCCTGGAGCACTGCGGACGAGACAGGCGCCAAAGGGGTCAACTGAAAACAGCCCCCCCGGCGGAAGGGGCGTATGCTGGCATTGTTGCGCACCATGACAAAGCCTCCATAAAAAAAAAACCACCCAGAGGGGTCGAGGCAGAGAAGGCTGACACGATTGGCAGACGTCATGAACGTGCAGGGGCACACTCAACCGGGTAACCCGGGAGTTGACTCTGCTCCAACACACCAGGGAATCAACCACCCATACAGTGGTTGTTCCTATAACCCCTCAAGAAAAAAGGGGTTATCCCAGGCCTACGGTTTCAACGAAACATTACTTCAAACCGGGCCCGGCGGCTCGGGAAGCACACAGGGTTACCAGAGGAGGTCCAGAAGACCACCCCAACAGCCCCCTCTTCGCCATGCGTGAGAGAGGAGCGAAAGTAAGGAGAACCAGCCCCTTATAATAGTGCCAGGTACAACGTGTACCCAACAAAGGGTCTCCATAACGCCTAACCCCGTGACACCCGGGCAGACCCGACATTTTCCCCCCCGAAAAAAGCACAAGTCCCTCAGGGTACCAGAACAGCAGATCTGCATCCCCGGCCGACAACGGGTTAACTGACCTGGACCAGCGCGACCAGAACCAGTCCCGTGCCATAACCACGCCGACATGCCCACTCCAGGAGAGGGGGCAGGTATGCGTGTTGATCTAAAACATGAAAAGAGGGCGCCACCCAGACGGTCCTATTTATACCGCGCTCAGTGGCCCACCCCAAGGGCGTGAGACCCCTCTACCTATGTTCTGATCTATTCCGTTAACATCCCCCAGATATGAATGAGAATCCGTCGAGACCCAGTAACAGGCTCTCGGAAGAGGAAAAAATCCCCCATCCCAGTTGCCCTATAAAAACGCTGTTTTAATAACAAGCAACCAAGGCGTACTAGCCTCCCGCATGATTCTTAACAGAAACACCCAGAGCCAGCACTATGTATGCGTCGGGACCCAAAACATATCAACGGACAGTCTAACCAGACCCCACATTGATCCTTCAAGGCGCCTGGGAGAACGACAAGAAGGTTGTCGTGCTTCATATTCTCCACTCTTTTTTATTAAAAAAGAAAGAAACACCGACTGACATGAATCCCACGTGACGCAGCCGAGGGTATTTTTTTTAACATTTTTACATCCCGCCACCCTCACCACAGAGGAGAGACGGAACTCCTCAGAGAGACTTCCCACGTGAGCCATAGATTGAAAAGTCACGGTAACATGTGACCAACCGACTCAAGTTACATGCATATCGAGCGTAGTAGAACAGTAAGTTCCTACGCTCTGCCCCGACAACTTGACAACAACAGACCCTACATACGGGTCTAAACTCACGGAAGCCGTCGTTCAATAGAAACGTGCCTAGTGACGTTTGCTATGATGGGGGGAAACCCAAGACTCAATCGCCTGTGATAGGTGCGGAGTCTGGGAAACCCTCCCCCCCCCCCTGTGCCAAGCTGCCTAACAGCTTGACCCTGACCGAATGAAAAGAGAGTCCCAGAAACCCCCTGACCAATCAGAAGAGGGAAGGAGGGGTTTATCCGGTACCCCCTCGCAAGCCCAACCCTCGCATATGACAACCACAACAGCCATATGATACCTTCAGTAGCAATGCCAATGAATAGCGCAAGCTAATTCAATGCACGCTAGCCACAGACACATCTGTGAACAGGGTTTATAGCAAGGCCAAGTTGTGTATGTGTGAACCCGACACCCGTATCTATGTTGTAAGACACAGAAAATCTGATAGAGAGAGAGAGCGGCTGAGCCGTGATACGTTTTCATACGAGCATTACTGCAAACCAACACAATAGTGTTGCAGCTCAATATCACTGTTTAAGCAACAGAGCACACAACTAACCTCTACCTTTATGTGAAGATTCAGGTCGAGGCAGAAAAAAACCTTTTTCAACCGAGTGTAGGCTGCAGGCCTTGCTTAAGCTCTAACCTTAGGAGGGACTCTTTATTTTTCAACAAAATCATAGTGGGGCCGGGAAGGGAACAGGGGGGGACCACAGAGGGTAAAAGTCAATGAACTTAGCGACGCCTGCCATGAGCCGCTCGGGGTTTTCCACCCCGTGGAGCCCCGGAGGGACGGTAAACGATCGGCGGCTGGTCTCGATGATCCCTACCGTCACCTCCGGGCGTAGATGGGCCGGCTGCAGTGGCGGAGGCGCCCTCTCTCCTCCTGGCCTTCTTCGCCGAAGGCCCAGCAGTGGCGGTGGTAGCAGCGGCGGCCACAGCGGCGGCCACGGCGGAGGAACATCGACGACAACATCGGGCGGGGGGAAATGAGGCTGGAGCACGGAGCGCTCCTCCTGCATCTCCCTGCAGGTTGAGGTCATCAGCTGCAGTGCCGACCCGAATAGTCCAGCATCGGAGAGGGGTGCCGTCAGAAGCGGAGTCCTCTTCTTCTCCGGCACACGCGCCTGCTCCAGCCAAAGGTGGCGCTGGATTAGAGTGGCCAGGGCACTCACTTTCCCAGCGGCTATAGCCTGCGGCTGAATCAGATGCAGGATGGCTCCTGCCGCCTGGGCGAGCTGATCATGTTGTAAATCAGTCATCTCCGTGCCGCCCGTCAGTATCCCGGACATGAATCTCGCCAGCTGCGCGATGTTGGAAGTGGCAGCTAGAGATTGCGTCGCGGAGATAAATGACTGGTCACTCCAAAACGCCAACCGCCTCGCCGATTTCCCTATCAAGCCGTGGCACGCCCTCCTTCATGCCGTCTACCAAACCCACCACCCGCGTGACTTGCACGTAGGCGGGAGTAAGGCCCATGATGTGGGAGACCACCTGTCCCTGACGGACGTAGGCCGCCATTGAAGGGAAAAATGGGTAGGCAACGTCGCCCGGTGAGAGGGGTGGACGTTGTCTACCCATTTTTCCCTTCAATGGCGGCCTACGTCCATAGATGACCTATGAGATCGTCAGGGACAGGAACAAGCAGTGGCTGCGGCAGCGGCACGCCGTTTGCAACTGCCGCCGCCGCCATGAGCTCGGGGAACAAAGCACGCAGTTCCCCCTGCATACTTTCCCCCTCCGAGCCCGCGTCCCTCACATGCAGCAGACTACTGGTTAAGGAGCCACATTCTGATGTGGCTGATAGCAGGGCATCCTGCCGCCAAGTCGGAGGTTCTAACCCAACATCTGCGGACGAGGAACCCCAAGGAGACATCTCACCCCATCCAGTGTTACCTGGACGGGCGGGAGACATGTCTCCACCGGGCCTTCAAACAAGAACCCGTCCGCCTCTATCATGTAGTCCTCTATTTCCATCGGCCATGTAGAGACAGACGCATCCTCATCCGGCTCCAGCAACTCACCAAAACCAGGCTGTTCGCGTCTGCAAGCCACCATCTTGCGACGGGAGCGAGCTGACGCAAAAAGTTTGCGTCTCAAATCCCTCGCAACCAAAGGCGCCGGCCGCCCAACAGCGGACGACTCCCCAGAAGCAGAGGAACCAGAGCCGGAACCAGGCCATCGCACAGGAGACGGCACTGGTGCACCAGCTCCTTGGAGAGGCAAACTACCCATCGGACGCCTACCGGGCGTGGCTGCCGACCACGAGAGAGGCCTCAACCCCGCTCCAAGACGCACGACAGAGGCGGCAATGGAGAACCACTTGTGAAGAGTCGCGTTGCGAGCGCGACCCTCCGAGGTAGACATTATGACTTAGCTCTTTTCTTTTGAAATATATGAGAGAAGAAAAAAGCAAGAAAAAATGTAAACACGTATCAACTTTCTTCAACTAACAACCTCGTCAAGTGTGGGTATCTACCGAAGGCACTTCCTTGTGGTGAAAGTGAAGAAGGAGGCGAGTAGGTGACCACACACCTGCTTATGAAGGTAAGCGGATAGGGGTGTGGCCAGACGAATGTTGGTATGTAAAGGTACATTGTGGAATTTTTTATTCAGTGCACGTGCACGAAGTGAAGTCAGTGCAGACTGACGCTGAGCGGAGGCCAGAATGAAATAGAACTAAGGAAACCATTTAAGGGATTCTGTGCAACACCCTTAATTAAGTAAGACCCTCAGCTAAGTAGAAATGAAGCCATACGTGTGATACTTAAAAACTAGTGTTTTGACTTAAATCGTAAGAAGTGACGATTTAAGTCAAGCTCTCACAATAACTTTCTTTCTGGTTTTATAACAGATTGCAATGTTTTCATGTTTACCCTGACGGAGGCCAGTGTTGACTGAAACATGTTGGTTTTTAATGTTCTACAAATGAACTAGTTATAAAGGCTTTTAACATGTTTGCTACCAGAAAAGCTGCCTTAGTGTTTTTCCTTGTTTTTTTAGATTGTAATTGATATTCATAAAATGTGTCAATAACATGTCCCTATAAAGTCTGTCTTGGGAGCAGTTGAAATATGTTTTTGGGGTCAGGGAATATGAATATGAGTCACTGAGGCAACGCTGAGGCAGTGATTGGCTTGAGTGGCCCCATCAGAAGCACACACACACACACACACACACACACACACACACACACACACACACACACGCACGCACGCACGCACACACGCACGCACGCACGCACGCACGCACACACACACGCACACACACACACACACACATACCAACCCCCACTCTGTATCCTAGCTGGCTGAGTTATGCCGTCCTGGGGACAGCCATTGTCTAGGCCTCGTGGAATCCTGATGACATCACATTTACCCAGGCCCTAGTGCGTTTAGTGACCACTCAGCTCCGGACAGACCTCACGGTAGGCCCCATAGAGAGAGAGAGAGAGAGAGAGAGAGAGAGAGAGAGAGAGAGAGAGAGAGAGAGAGAGAGAGAGAGAGAGAGAGAGAGAGAGAGAGAGAGAGAGAGAGAGAGAGAGAGAGAGAGAAAGGGAGCGAGGGAAAGAGGGAGAAAAAAACTGAAGAGATATCCCAACCTTTAGTTACAGGGTGGGGCATGGAACAGAATGCTTCACAGCTGAGCAAACCTGCCAGCCGCAGAACTTCACCTGTACACTTTTCTGCCCCTGTGTTTTCTCTCCTAATCCATTCTCCCTTTCTACCACCGGCCCCATAGCCATAGTGGGGCTAAGACGTGCCTTTATGGCCATTCAATAGAGATTTCCTTTGAGGTTATGGAGTTGATACACTCTCTCCAACATCACTTTTGTGCTACGGACACAATGTGCAGTGATTTACTGCCTGAGGGGCACAGATTCTCTTTAGAAGTGTCCGTGTGTAGGTACAGGCATTATCCGGATGCTATTCAGCAGATCCTTTTATCTAACGATACCTGTGGTATACTTTTGGCTTAATTTGGGAATGTGAATAACCCCAAATCTTATGAGGCACCATACTCAGGCAGCGTACCACGAGTGTAGGTTGTGGTGTTCGATACAAAGTCAGGAGATATTGCGTTTAGTTTTCACACGATTTGAACAGTAGCCTACGTCATGTGTGCTACTTGTAATAAATACAAAATGAGAAACTGTTGCAGGTAAATAACAATCCATCTCTGCATTCAAACGGTTTCAGGAAAAGATTTTAAAAGTCTCATAATCATCCATGCTAATAATCACCCTCCACACCATGATATCATCATTCATATGATATATCGTCATTCATTCAGTCGTCACTCATTCAAGTCAATTAACCTCTTAAGTCCTAGCCATATTTTCAGAAGATTTGCCTAAAAGTACATACCCAAATAAATGGAAGATTGCTCCACTTCTACAAGGTTAATTAGCATGTTATTGGTATCTAGGGACATCTATGGATCTCAGGGAATGTATTCCCAGTGTCCTAAATATTGTGTCTGTTACTATTATGACGAATCTGGTGGGGACCAGACTCGCCAGGGTTCCAATACAAACAAATTCAAAAGGTCCACACAAGAGCAATATCAATCAATAAGAATATTTATTGAATTAAGGCAAAAATCCAGTTTGATATGCAAGAGAATGGTCATAGACAGTCCGATGGTCAAAAACACAAAACAGGCTCGCCGACAGAAAAAGGGATTGTTCAATACTCAGGGTAGTCGTCCGGTCCAGGGTCAGTACACAAGGGGGAATCTCAGCCAGTCCAGGGTCCAGTACACAAAGAACACCTACTCGCTTTCTCCTCACCTCTCACTACCTCTCACTGTCACAACTCTGAATGCTCAATCTCTCTCTCAATAACCCAACTTCAAAATTTCAAAGTCTTAAAAAGCTCTTGTTTCATCTACAAATGCCTACATGGACTAGCTCCCGCCCCTGTACAGGAATTCATCTACAAATACCTGTACAGACCTGGGCTTGAACTATGACCTGTGCCAGTGGGTCCTGGACTTCCTGACGGGCAGACCCCAGGTGGTAAGAGCCGGCAACTGCACCTCCTCATCCATCACGCTCAACATAGGGGCCCCCCAGGGCTGTGTTCTGAGCCCCCTCCTCTACTCCCTGTACACACATGACTGCGTAGCACAGCGGAACAACAACACCATCATCAAATTTGCTGATGACACAGTAGTGGTGGGCCTGATCTCTGCCAACGACGAAAGGGCCTACCTGGAAGAGGTAGAGAACCTGTCACAGTGGTGTCAGGAGAACTGCCTCTCCCTGAACGTCAGCAAAACAAAAGAGATGATTGTGGACTTCAGGAGGTCGGGGGTCAAGGACTACAGCCCCCTCAGCATCGACGGGGCACCAGTTGAGAGAGTGAACAGTTTCAAGTACCTCGGAGCCCACATATCCGAGGACTTGACATGGACCACACACATTGACAGTGTTGTGAAGAAGGCACGACAACGCCTCTACTTCCTCAGGCGCCTAAGGAAGTTCCAAGTCAGTCAGAAGATCCTTAGGAACTTCTACTCATGTACAATAGAGAGCATCCTGACCGGCAACATCACCTCCTGGTTTGGGAATAGCACTGCACAAGACCGTAGCAGACTACAAAGAGTGACACGTTCAGCCGAACGCACAATTAGAGGGGGGCTTCCCACCCTCCAGAACATTTACAACAAGCGGTGCAAGGGGAAGGCTAAGAGAATTATTAAGGACTCGAGCCACCCGAACAACTGCCTCTTTGAACTGCTGCCGTCAGGCAAGCGATACCGGAGTCTTATGGCGAGCACAGAAAGACTCAGAAGGAGCTTCTATCCCCAGGCCATCAGGCTGCTAAACGAACAATAATCGCTAAACGAACAATAATCACTATGCAACAACCATCAAATGCACACAGCACACACACCCACACGCACACACACACTCACTCAAACAAACAACACACTGCAGCACCCACTCTCCACACTTTAGATCACACAAACACACTTACACTTTATATTTATTGATAAAGGATTTGCACTACAACTCGTACACCTACTGTGAATTGTACCTAAACTGCACCTCGTCCATTTATGCCTTGCACTATATAGTATCGTATATTAGTACACTGCACAGTATTGTATATTGTATGGTAACTACGTCTACGAACATTGTACATATGTCTAAACTGAACACTGTGACCTCTTTTTTTTCTTCTAATTTTTACTATGTTTTTATTTCATACTTATCTTGTCATGCACAGTCTCTGGAGCGCAACAGTAAGAAGCATTTTGTACAAAAGTATTCTGTACTTCTGTATGACAACTATTAAAGAAACTTGAAACTTGAACTTGAAATAAAGAAACACTGGACTCTGCACCAGGTCAGACACCAGAGGTGACTGCATGGTCCAACGTAGACTGACCACGTTTGGCCAAAACGTCCTGTCCATAAAAGGCAGTCAAACATGGAACAGTCTCCCCATTTCCATAAGGGAAAGCCCCACCCTTGCTTCTTTTAGAGGGCAACTAAAAAAATGGCTGAAGTCCAACCAGTCATGTGAACACATGTGACATGCTGTTATGTATTTGTAATTTTTTTGTATTGTTTTTATGTGTCCTGTTTTTATGTATTTGTACATTTCTTACTGTTTCTATGAGTCCTGTTTTTATGTTTGGGGACAACGGATGGAAATTAGCCTTGTGCTAAATCCGGCAATTTTTACACTCCACAGTGTTCATAAATTTTGCATTGTCCCGTCCAAATAAACGAATTAAATAAATAACTCCTACTCCGCTCAACTTATTCCTGACTAACCAAGTGACTTTGTAGTGTGTGTGTCTGGGGTGTGTGCACGTGAGATGTGTGTCAACTAATTATGCGCAGGTGTATTCTATCAGTAATAATCAGCTAGTGTGTGTGTCGGGAGTGTGTGCATGTGAGATGTGTGTAACTAATGCTGCGCAGGTGTATTCTATCAGTACTAATCAGCTACCTAATTGACTCTACTCCTCCTGTGGCAGAAGTATCTCCCATCCTTCTAATATCCATGGGAGGGGGGAGGAGATCAACACTCTCATCACAGACAAGCTGGATGTGGCCAAATACTTAAACATTTTCTTTACAAACATGGTTAATAAACTACCCTCCCACTCAGGGCATTTTGGGGTAGAACAGCGTCTATACTTTCCGTAGCCGCATTTCTGGCAGACGCTCTCTGATTGGCCACTGTTGCCCAATCGCGTGACAAGCTGTGTCTTTGCCCATTTCCGCGTCGAACAGCCTGCAAACTACCTGGCGTTCTATCGCCATGCTCTAAGACAAACTCTAACCTTAACCAACTTCGAAAGAGTGCCTAAGCTTAACCGTCGAAAGAACTTGCCGTCACGCTCTAAGACAAACTCTAACCTTAACCAACTTCGAAAGAGTGCCTAAGCTTAACCAGTGTAGAAACAGGCGTCAGCCAATCAGAGAGCGTCTTGCCAGAAATGCGTCTACGGAAAGTATAGACGCGGTAGAACACATCCTAGCCTACTACAAAAACCTAGGGGTCCGCAAAGACAACTTCAAACTAGAAATGGTAACAACAGTTGAGGTACTCAAAAAACTGAGCGCCCTCTAACCTAACAAGGCCACTGGCCATGACAATATCCCCTCCAAATTCCTCAGAGACTCAGCAGCCGCCATCACCCCAGTCATCAGGTACGGGGAATGGGACCCTGGTCTGCATCCCCTTAACAATTGTGTGTATTGAGCTATGCTGTATGGTACCCATTCTGCAATCTGTTAATATAGTTTTCAATCAATCAATTAATATCTCAAGTTTCAAGTTTGAAATTGTATTTGTCACATCCTTATCCTTTTTACATACTGGAGGAGTGAGGTTTTTCCTGGCTCCTCTGCCTAGCAGCAACATCAACACAAAGGCAGAGCAGCTTCTATACCAGGCAGTGATACACCCATCAGGATGCATTCTGTCGTGCCTTTGTAGAAGCCCGTAGGATCGGAGAAAAAGGCCTTGTTGTGCTTCCTTCACCACCTGGCCGGTGAGCTCGTCCCAGGTGAAGTCCTTCTTCACCACCTGGCCGGTGAGATCGTGAACATTTTTCACATTAACATTAACAGCTTAAAAAACAAATTGGATGAAATCAAACAATTATTCATAAATGGTAAGGCAAACATACTGTGCTTCTCAGAAACTAAGCTTGACGATTCTGTAAAAGATCCAGAGATGTCAGAATGCAGGTAGGTGAATTCCAATGGGTGAAGGCAATCACAGAGACAGAGAGTGTTTACTCTTGAACAGGTTTGACTTTAATAGTAAGAACACAGAGTAAATTCTAAGAGAGAACAAGTGCTAATAGCACAAGTGGAAAATAAGGTAAATGGGAGCTTATTGGAGGTCCAGAGTAGAACCGTCCGCGTTATCCCCGAACGCAATTAGTGAAGACCTGACAATGGACAAGCAGAAGAGAGGTATGTTACATAGACACCAAATACCAACATTCCACACACACCCCCGTGACAGCCAATCAGGAACCACCCCTAAGTGACAGCACTAATTGACAGGGAAATGACAGGTGACAAGCCCAGTGACAAATGCCAGGAATGTGGGTGGTCACCGACTGAGGTCGGTGTCCAGAACGTAACACAGAGATAGAGATTGAGAACTACTCAATAATCAGGAATGATAGGAACAAACATGGAGGTGGTGTCTGTATGTACATACACAAGGACACCAAATTCATCAACAGAAATGACCTGAATCATAAATCAATTGAAACTGTATGGGTGGAAATCCTATTCGAAAGGGCGAAATCCCTACTGGTTGGCACAGTCTACAGGCCGCCAGATCATAGTGGCTTTTATGATACACTGGATGGGTGTTTAGCTGGAGTTGAGGATGTAGACAAAATTCTTATTGGAGACTGGAACACGGATATGCAACGAAAAGATGCACCCGTCTTCAAGTCATTCAGTAGGTTTTGTGATCTGCACGGCCTCAGTCAGCTAATCACCCAACCCACACGTGTATGTGAATCAACTCAGACTACCATTGACCTCATTCTGACCTCCGACAAGTCCAAGATCTCCAATAAAGGGGTTATAGCATGCGGATTAAGTGATCATTATATGATATTCTGTACCCGCAAAAAACTAAAACAAAAGGCTGGCTGCCACAAAACAGTCACATCTAGAGACCTCAAAACCTACTCTAGCGAGGCCTTCAACCTTGAACTGGAGAATCTGGACTGGTCAGATGAACTCAATGGTACACTGGCTGAAGAAACATGGCTTGGTTTCAAAACCAAATTCTCAACAATACTAAACGACATGGCCCCCCTAAGAACCACCAGGGTAAAAAATCGCGCGGAGCCGTGGATGCACTCCGAAATACTGGCGGCTATGAAAACCAGAGACAAAAAATGCTCTGAGTTTCGTAAAAGTCAGTCAAAGCTTACTAAAAGCATGAGCAGTGAACTCCAAGCCCACGTGACTGAACTCAAACTAGAAAGAAACAGACTAAGAAACGACGTAAACTCCATGATCAAAACTGCAAAAAAGAATTTCATCAATGACAAAACTGAGGAAAACAAAAACAAACCACGTGAACTTTGGAAATTACTCAATAATCAACTAGGATGCAGTAAAAAATTTAAAACCAGATTCTCAAACATAAACATAAAAACGGACAACACGCTCATCACAGACAAGCTGGATGTAGCCAATTACTTAAACATTTTCTTCACAAACATAGCCACAACACTGGTAAACAAACTACCCTCCCACTCAGGGCTTTATGGGGTAGAACACATAGTAGCTTACTACAAAAACCTAGGGGTCCGCAAGGACGACTTCAAGCTGGAAATGGTAACAACAGATGAGGTACTCAATAAACTGAGCGCCCTCCAACCTAACAAGGCCACTGGCCATGACAACATCCCCTCCAAATTCCTCAGAGACTCAGCAGCCGCCATCACCCCAATCATCACACACATAATAAACCTCTCTATAAAACAGGGACACGTCCCCAAGGACTTCAAAATTGCGAGGGTGACCCCTCTGCACAAAAAGGGCAGCAAATTAGACCCAGGCAACTACCGCCCTGTTTCTATTCTCACCTCCATCTCGAAAGTCATGGAAAAAATAGTCTACGAACAGGTCGAAAAGTACCTAGCGGAAAAAAATCTAATCTACGAATTCCAATCTGGTTTCAGAACATCCCACTCCACTGACACATGCCTTCTCTATTTGAATGACCACATCAAACAAGAGGTGGACGCAGGCAAATACTGCGGCATGGTCATGCTGGACCTACAAAAGGCCTTTGACACGGTCAATCACTCCATTCTGATTGACAAGCTAAAAGCAATTGGTTTTGATAGTCTATCAGTGAGCTGGATGCAATCCTACCTTGAGGGGAGGGAACAGATGGTGGAGGTAAACGGTACCCTATCCCCAGGGCCGCCTGGGAGAAATGCGAGGCCCTGTGCGAGATTTAACGCGAGGCCCCCCCCCCCCCCCCCCCCCAAAGGTAAAAAAAAAAAAAAAAAAAAAAATTTTTTTTTTTTTATACAGTCAACATATTCTTAAATAATAGCGCTGCCCGAGGCGGGGCATGATACAGTCAACATATAGCAAAAGAGAGAGCGAGAGAGAGCTCCCGTTCTACAGTCAATATACAGTGTACAGAGAGAGAGAGAGAGAGAGAGACACATTGGAAAGAAATTGAAATGCTATTTGGCCCTAAACAGAGAGTACACAGTGGCAGAATACCTGAGCACTGTGACTGAAGATCCTTGAGCACAGCCTAGCCATCGAGAAAGGCCGCCATAGGCAGACTGTGTGTGTTAGAAAGAGAGAGAGAGAGAGAGAGAACATGTGTGTTTGTCATGTGTGTGTGTGTTAGAGAGAGACTATAGCATGTATGAGAGATTCAAAAGGACAAAGATCAACACTTAAATCCAACAAGAAGAGCGTCTATACCAGAGAAACCAAAGCAGCAAGGAGCCAATGGCCGACATCAGCTAAATAGGCTAGCCAGGTACTGTGACACCAGGCCACGTGACACACAGCTTTGGCCAACGGCCCAACGCTACCCAAGCTACACAAACGACCATTCACACACAGCACATGTCGTATCTCCAAATGTTGTGAAGTAGCATATGTTTTGCCTGGAAAAAAACATCGTTATTAACAAAACATTCGGGAGGGGAAGGAAGGAAGAGTGGGGTAATGTCATGACATTTTACCTGCACGAGGAACGCAGGGCGAAAGGCCTGCAACACAGGTCTCCACGTTGACGAAAGGCCTCTCGCTGTCGGGACAAAGCTATGGCCAGAGCCTTGTCATGGTGCAGGCCCGACTACATCTTCTGTCAAAGATGATGTCGTAGTCAGAGTGCCAGGGCCTGCTATTCTCAAGGCTAACTGATAGCATCAAACGAACGTTCCCAGTTGACGCTAAACAGCTAACTGGCTAACAGTTAGCTCAATCAGGCACCTGGCTGCATGTAGTAGCCGCATAGCTTGCTTCTGCGTTAGCTAACAGCTAACAAGCTATGCGGCTACTGTCTACATACAGCCAGGTGCTCTCACCAGACACACACAGTTAGCTACTAGTAGTACTATATATTAGCTAGTCGACCAGTTTGGCTCCAGAGAGAGAGAAAGATAGATAGGTCAGGACAGGTCCACGGCGGGTATATAATCATAGGTTGACTCACATAACGCAGTATCAATGAATGCGGCGCGGCCGGCGCCAATGGTAAAGTTGGAAGGAGACTTGGCCCACGGTGTAATTCTTCTTCTTCTTCTTCTTCGAGTACTTTCCGGCAGACTGGACACCTTTCGGCATATTGCTGCCTAACAGATTTATCTGCTCACAAGTTCTCTTCTCCTTCTTTTGAAAAGACATCCACTCGCCTCGCTCCTCTGAATAGCGCTGAATTATCTACCTCGTGTGTCTTCTTCTTCTATTTGGTATTACGGCGGTCGGCGGACGGGCCGGAAACACTATCCTAAAATCTGTAGAGCAGCAAATCCGCAGAAACCGGAAAACTGCAGTCTGCAGAGCCAGGAAGTCAGACACATTCTACAAACGTGTCTAATGTGAAATATATAAGCATATAAGCAAAACTAGATTTTAGGTCTGTGATGAAAAAGGGCCTCGCGGGAAGGGGGGCCTCGCAAAAAAATAAAAAAAAATAAAAAAATAATAATAAAAAAAATAAATAAAAATTTTTTTATTTTTTTTATTTTTATTTTTTTTTTATTTTGCGAGGCCCCCCTTCCCGCGAGGCCCTGTGCGACCGCACTGCTCGCACACCCCCTGAGGCGGCCCTGCCTATCCCCCCCCCTCACAGTGAGCTGTGGTGTTCCACAAGGAAGCATACTAGGACCGCTACTGTTCCTAATTTATGCAAATGACATGTCGTCAGCTTGTGACTGCAACTTGTTCCTGTTTGCGGATGACTCAGCCCTGCTGGTCTCTGACAAGAACAAGTTACAGGTTGAAAAAACCCTCAGCTCGGAACTAGGCAGAATCTGCATATGGCTCGCTGATAACAAACTATCATTACACATGGGCAAAACAGAGTCCATTCTCTTCGGTTCAAATAACAAACTCAGCAAGACCGACGGCTTCTCAGTTACAGTGGGTGACAATATTGTAACAAGGAAAGATGAAATTACCTACCTGGGTTCCATCCTAGAGGCTAATCTCTCCTGTGACAAAATGGCATCCAATGTAATAAAAAAAGTCAACCAACAAACTCGATTCTTGTACCGGATCTCCTCTCTGGTAAACAAGAATACCCTGAAGACTCTGGCAGGAGCACTCATTCAGGGGTACTACGACTATTGTAACTGAGGGGTACAATTCCCTGACTGTATTGATAAGTATGGTATCATTAAACCACTACCGCTTTATGTACTTTAACTACTGGCCATACAGTACACGATATCTAAATATGATGAACACTTTCCACAATGAAATCGGTTCCAGTCAAAGGTAATAATCAAATATTTAATGGAGCAAAAGGTACATAGAATATTTATCTTACATTTATCATTTGAATGCACTTGTAAGGCAAATGAGTACTCGTAGGCAAATCAACACTGAATGTCCAATCTCTGGTTACGCAGGAAGCAAGTATACAACCTGGCTCTTAGGGAATTATATCTATGGTACACTTAATGATATAGCGGGATATTCTGGAGGGGGTCCTCCCGGTTGTAAGCCGGTAGGGGGGGTAGGAGAGCCGTCGGTAGTAGACCGTCTGGTCAACGATATATAGGGAGACTTCAAGTACAGAAGACAGTGCAATAGACTCTTGATCCGTAGATGAATACACCTTGGTTCTCTTGTAGGCTGTAGCTCCACAATGAAGAAGAAGCTAGGCGACCTCAGTCTCTCTGAGCGCCGACTCAACTTGACTCCTCTCGGGGGTAAATCCAACACTCACAGGCGTCGGCGATTATCCGCTCCACAAATCACAGTACCAAAGCAAATATATATTCCAGCCGCATAGGGCTCAGCAGTCGTCGGGTAGGTAATCCAGTGTACATGTCCCTCGGTCCTCGCCTAGATCTCCTCGGATGAAAGCGCCATGTGGTCGGCCCAACCTGGATAAGACTCTAGATAACACGAGGAAGCGTTGGAGATGCTGGTCACTTTAGAACTCTAACCGCACGATGCACCATACACGATAGACTATTATTACTTGATAGAAATACGTCGCACTCGACGGTACAGTGCCAAACTCTGACAATTCAGTTATTAACTCGCACGAGGTCTCAATGCTATTCTAAGGCCAAACAGGCCATACTTCACCGCACGTCGTATCGTGGGTGAGGCTTCACGTTCTGTTACTAAGTTGGGAAGAAGGGTAAGGGACTTCTACATTTACTTGCGCCATATTTATATGCACGGTGAACAAATAGTGCCACTCTCATTTCGGTAGCCGTATCCCTGAGCGGAGCCGGGGCTAGTACGGACATGTCTCGTCGGTACCTTTGAACTTGATGCCAGGGGCTGGTCCCCTGGCGCCTGGTCCTTTGTCCAATAAGAGAATGAACTATTATGGGCTATAGTAGGCTAAAGGGATATTCCGTGCATATGTACAAGGAATATACAAGGGATATCAAACGACATACAAATACTATTCAATATATATCCATAAATAAATATACATATTCGGTTTAATCTGATCCTTCGTAACAGCCGCACCCTAATTAGTCCCACCTAATTAGCTAAGCAGAGACAGATTAACCGCACTGTCCACTACTCAATGTCCGCTGTGAGGGTCAGTCAGTTCACAAAGTCATGGGTCATGGTCGTCATCGATAGTATCGGGGAGCCTTGGCAGTTCTATTAGCCTCGCCACGGGTCGGGTGTAGGTCCGCCCTTGGACGAGCACTTCAGCTGCTCGGACCTTTCCATCGGCACCGGTGATCACTTTGCTTACGCGGCCAGCCGGCCACATAGCTCGGGGTAGTGACTGGTCGATAATCATGACGACTGTTCCTTCTGTCAAATTGTCTCTCTCTTTCACCCATTTCTGGCGGGTCTGTAGAGACGGTAGGTAGTGGAGTAGGAAGCTGTTCCAAAACTTGTCAGCCAATACTTGACTGTACCTCCACATTCTTCGGCCGTTCGCTTCTTCAGGCCTGTACATTGTCTGGGGTAGCGCGGGGTCCAGCCGCCCCATCAAGAGTGTGTTGGGGGTGACTGGGTCGACATCTGCTACATCACTTGAGACGTAACCGAGGGGCTTTGAGTTCAATACTCCCTCAATCTCCGTGAGGACTGTCATTAAGACTTCTTCCGCCACGGTCTGGGCCCCAAGCACGGCGTACAGGGCTGTCTTTATAGAACGTACTTCTCGTTCCCAAGTTCCACCGAAGTGAGGTGCGTTCGGGGGATTAAACTGGAAGTCAATCTGGGATGGAGCGAGGTGGGTCTTAAGTTCTGGGCCCATAGCTTGGAAGCTCTCTCTCAGCTCTCTTTCTCCGCCTTTGAAGTTTGTCCCGTGATCAGACAATAATGTAGACGGTTTTCCTTTCCGTGATGTGAATCTTCGGAAGGCCATAAGGAATGAGTCTGTGCTCATGGTTGGAAGGAGTTCGATATGTATCGCTCTGGTGGTCATGCATTTGAATACAATACCCCACCGCTTCTCGGTTCCTCTTCCTTTCTTTATATACAGCGGGCCGAAACAGTCCATACCGGTGGAGTGAAAAGGCTTGTCGCCGAGTCGGAGGCGACAGGGAGGTAGGTCAGCCATCCGGGGTATACTGGGCTGGGCTCGCCACTTACGACAGTCTAGACAGGTTCGCTGGAAGCGCCGCACTGCTTCTCTCCCTTGCAGTATCCAATAACGACATCTGATCTCCGCGAAGACTCTCTCTGCCCCTGCGTGGTGCACATCCTCGTCGTATTTCTTTATGATCAGCTCTGTGACCTTGTGTCGGCTGTTCAAGACTATCGGGTACTTGACGTCATCCGGTAAGTCTGGGGCTCTCCGCAGACGACCACCCACTCTGATGAGACTATGGGCGTCGCTCTCGGGGGCTAGGTGGAGCAGTCTGCTGTCTGATGGGACGGGCTTTGCTCCCTGTAGACAGTCTAGCTCATCTGGGAACGAGTCTCTCTGGGCTCGTTGTAGTAGAAGAAGTTCTGCTTCTTCGTAGTCAGCTGCTGAAATGTCAGTCGTGGAGTGAACCTCTGGGTGGTGCCACAGAAATGTCTTTAGCTGCGCACTCTGTAGGGTGAGGCAATCGTCTATGTCGGGGTCTGTGGAGACGAGTGTGTTCAATCCACAGAACATAGGTTTCTTCTTTACTCGCCTCCCGTGGGGTGGGTGTAGGCCACTCTTCTTCGGGGAGCTTGAGAAACTCTGGTCCGTCACTGTAGAGGTTGTGACGGGTGAGGTCATCCAGGGACATTCCCCGGGTGATGACGTCAGCTGGGTTGTGTTTGGTGTCCACATACCTCCAGCTCGCTACTTCTGTTAACTCTTGAATCTCGGTGACTCTGACTCCCACGAAGACCTTGTATCTGCACGAATCAGACCGGATCCATGTGAGTACTGTCGTGGAGTCTGACCACAAGATTGTTCTTTGCACCGGGATGGTGAGTTCACGTTGGATTAACGTGGCGAGCTGCGCTCCTGCTAGGGCTGCGCAGAGCTCTAGACGCGGGATAGATTGTTGCTTTCGTGGGGCTATTCTTGAGCGAGCCAGGATGAAAGCAGTATGTATTTCTCCTCCCTCCTCTCGGGCACGCAAGTAGGCCACCGAACCGTAGGCTACTTCGGAGGCGTCGCTGAATACGTGCAGGTCCATCTTGCATGTCTCTGGCCTCACTGTGGGTGGGAAGTAGCTGCGGCGTATGTTAACACCTGGGAGTGAGCGGAGTTCCGTCTCCCACTCTCTCCATGTGGATGCAAGGTGTTCGGGTATGGGATCGTCCCAGCCCTGGTCCTTGTCCCATAGCGCTCTTACAATCATCTTTGCCCTGGTGGTGTAAGGTAGAATACATCCCAACGGGTCATATTGTCTGGCGAGTGTTCTGTATACACTCCGTCTGGTGGTCGGTATTGCCGTCGACCTTCCCTGCTCCTTGGTCAGGGGTTTGTGTCTATAATGGAGCGAGTCTGTTTTGAAGCGCCAGACTAGTCCTAGTGTCATTTCTTGGGCTTCTCCTGGGATGGTCGCCATCCAGGTCTCGCTGCTCGCTGCCTTGTCCTCGGGGGAGAGGCTGCGCAATACTTGCGGGTCGCTGCTGGCCCACTGCCTGAGATCAAAGCCGCCTTTGATCAGGGAGGCGCGGAGCTTGAGTAGAAGAGCCTCGGCTTCTTCTGGCGTCGAGACGCTTTGTAAACAGTTGTCCACGTAGAAACTATTTGTCACACTTTGTCGGACCTCTTCATCTGCTGCTGGGTCCTCTGCGACGTGTTTTTGTAGTGCAAACGTAGCACAGCATGGGCTGCATGTGGTTCCGAAAGGGAGGACTTCCCATTGATAGATGGCTGGGTGCTCATCTCCGATCCTCTCTCTCCATAGGAACCGCAGCAGGGGCTTGTCCTCCTCCACTAGTCTCACCTGCAGGAACATCCCTTTGATGTCGCCGCTGATAGCCACCTTGTCCTGGCGGAAGCGTAGTAGCACGCCTAGTAGAGAGGGGCCGAGTGTTGGGCCGGGCAAGAGCTCTTTATTCAGATTTTGTGATCCGATCTGGTAGCTGCAGTTAAACACAATACGATCCTTGCCGTTGTGGTGGACCTTGTGGTGCGGCACGTACCATGATTCGGTCGTCTGATCGGCCTCTTTAATGTCAATTTTCTTTATGTGTCCCGCTGTGATTAGCTTGTTAATCTCAGCGCGGTACACAGTCTCTTGAGCGGGGTCTTTGGCTAGGCGCCGCTCTGTGCTCAATAGATACCGCTCCGTCGCTTCTTTTGTGGCGTGAAAGGTGGGCATTCCCTCTCGCCTCAGGAGTGGAGTTGCGTATCTCATCACTCCGTTGACTGTGACTCTATTTGTCCCTTGCTCGAGGAGGGCTATAGCGTAAATATCTTCCTTAGAACGAATGTCTTTCTTTTCGTTCTTAAAGGGCATTGTCTCTAGTGTCCATAGCCTCTCGACATGCTGCAGGAGAGTGGTGTCTTCTTCTGTCACTCTGGAGTGGAGGCAGCTAGTGGCTGCTGTTCGGTTAAGAGACTTGGCGAGGGGGCCTTGTAATGTCCATCCTAGGCGGGTCTCGACTGCTGCAGGACAACCTCTGGGTCCTGTATGGACCCGGTCTATCGGGACAATGAGGTCTGCATGGTCGGAGCCTATCAGCAGGGTCGGGGTGGCACCGTCTATGAGCGGGATAGGTAGTTGACGCAGGTGCACATATTTATCCATCAGCTTGGCGATGGGGTAGGTGTACTGCGATAGTCCTATTTCTTGGCTGGTGAAAGCATTAGTAATCCTATACCGTCTCTCTGGCTGCCCGCTTGCTGCGATAGTGAAGGAGACATTCTCGCCCTTTATCGTCTTTAGATCTCTTCTTATTGTCCGAATCGTCATCTGGTTTTCGCTCCCCCGCAGCCCCAGCTGGGCCGCAGCGGACGCGAGGAGAAGGGTCTTCTCTGACCCGTCATCAAGGACGGCGTAAGTGTCCATGACCTTATCTTGGTAACTCAGTGTTACGCGGACCACCTTTAAGAGCACCTGGGCGCCCCCGCTGCTAGCAGGGTCAATGTACATAACACTTGCCTTTGTGCTGCTGGATGGTGCAGGCTTTGTTCTGTTACTGTCGTGTAGGACATCTAGGTGGGCTCCGTCACACCGACTACACCTCTTCTTTAGGCGGCACTCGGCTGCCATGTGACTGCGCGCACATCGGTAACAGCGCCTGTTGGACTTTATCCAGTGACTCACTTCTTCAGCGGTCATCTTCTTGAACAGGTCACATTGTGACAACCAGTGTTCCTTTTCGCAGTACGGGCACACCATCTTCCACTTCTCTTTCATCGAGGGGGTACTGTGGTTCTTGCTGCTCGGTACTGATTCTGATTGGTGCATGACAGTCACCAATCTTCGGCCATCGTTTGCTCTCCTAGGTCCCTCTCTGGAGCTTGGTGTGCTCCGCACGAACGTATCCAACCGTAGGCTGCTGACTTCTCTCGCCAGGAAGTCGGCTAGGTCTAGGAGGGATGGCTCGGGACCGTTAGGATCACGGTGGTCTCTTTGCCGCCTGAAGCGCTCCTGTCGGGCGGGCGGCAGCTTCTCTAAAATCCTCTCGACATTCGAGTTTGCGTATAGTTCGTGCATACCCTTTTCTCGTTGCGCCCCCAGCATCCCTACCAGGGATTGTACTTTGATAGACAGGTCGTCTAGTGAGCGATTGTCTGTTGCTGGGGGTAGGCGGTCAATATGCCTTATCTCTTGGATTACGTAATCCCATATACGTCCATATCTTTGGTCTAGTGCTGCTAGAGCCGCGGTGTATGGGGTCGTAGAGGTGGCATAAGCTAGCGCTATGTTGTGCGCTCTGGGCACTTTCAGGTGCTTCAATAGGATAGCATACTTGTGGCGTTCATCAGCTACATCCACCATCATTGTCTCTAAGCACATCCGTAGCTCCGTGTACTGTGCTCGGTTCTCATGGGTGAAGTCTGGAAACGTCGATGTGCCAATGTATGACGCCGTGGATGGCTGGCACATCGGTGAGCGTTGGAAGAGAGGCCTCCTAGGCGAGTCTCCTCTTACGCCTCTCGGTGGGCTGGTACCGGCAGGGTACCATGGCCCGCTGGTCCAGGTGCTATTCCTCGGGACTGGTCGCGCGTCATGCTCACCCGTGAATAGAGTCGGGGGTCTGTAGCGCAGAGCCGCGGGGGTAGAGCCTGGGCTGTACTGGACCTCCTGGTCCTGTGGAGTACTGTGCTGCTGTCGGGCTTGACTCTCCTCCTCTCCCTCTTCTTCTTCCTCTGTCAGGTCCTCTAGATCCTGTAGTCGTCTATTTAGCCTCTCCGCGGTGTATACCGTTCCTTCCTTGTAGCTGGGTCTCACTGGGACCGGTCGGGGAAGGAGTTCGGAGGGGGGTATAGGCTCTCTCTGGAGGTCGGGCTCAGGGTCGCTTAATCGGTTAGGGGAGGGTGCCCTTGACCCGTGTCTTGACGAGGCCCTGGAACCCCGTGTGGAGGGAGGGGGTGTTGCCCTGGCGATCAGCTGCTCCATTAGCTGCGCTTGTAATCGGTCGCGCTCGGCTTCGCGCTTGGTGAGAGCGATGTCGCGCTCTGCTTCTCTTTGGGCACCGGCAGCGGCGCGCTGGGCTTCGGCGGCGGCGCGCTGGGCTTCGGCGTGGTCTCTTACCATATTCTCTTCCGTCTGAAGGTGTCTAATCTCTAGACGTATACGATCTTCGTTGCTCCGTTGCTGCGCTTGAATGCGTTCTCTTTCCATGGAAGAATGTTCGCGCTCACTAAGCGTCTGTGCTTGGAGCCGATCGCGCTCTGTGGAGGCTGCTAGGCTGGCGAGGAACGCCTGTGCCAGCATCTTGTCCGCCTCGCTGGGGGAAGACGCTGGTTGAGGTGATCCGCTCCTGGCAGTACTCGTTGGGGATGCGTTCTCCTGCGGGGAGTCCTGGAGCTCTATCTCCTCGGCGCTCTCCTCATCTTGTTCCGTGCAGAGTTCCATCTCTGGAGGGTTGTCTTCCTCCCGGAGCTCTCCGGGGACTACTTCTTCGGTCTTGGCGGGGGGTAAAGTCGTGTCAGTTCCCTCCTGGTCCCCACCGTGAGCTTGGTCAGTTACATTAGAACCCACTAGGGCCTCTGTGGTCGGGGTATCCTGGTTGATAGGGTCGGACATAATTTTACTTTCTACTTTTACCGCGTTTACCGTTTGTAGAAGGCTAGGTAGTATACTGGCAGCGTAATCCTCTAAGTACTGAGGTGGCTGCCGTCTACGCTGCGGGCGTTCTACTTTAGGAGGACCGTTTCGTGGAGTGTTCATCATAGGCCATTTCAATATTAATACCACTATATTAATATTACACTAATTACCCTCCGGCTCGAAGGACCAATTGTAACTGAGGGGTACAATTCCCTGACTGTATTGATAAGTATGGTATCATTAAACCACTACCGCTTTATGTACTTTAACTACTGGCCATACAGTACACGATATCTAAATATGATGAACACTTTCCACAATGAAATCGGTTCCAGTCAAAGGTAATAATCAAATATTTAATGGAGCAAAAGGTACATAGAATATTTATCTTACATTTATCATTTGAATGCACTTGTAAGGCAAATGAGTACTCGTAGGCAAATCAACACTGAATGTCCAATCTCTGGTTACGCAGGAAGCAAGTATACAACCTGGCTCTTAGGGAATTATATCTATGGTACACTTAATGATATAGCGGGATATTCTGGAGGGGGTCCTCCCGGTTGTAAGCCGGTAGGGGGGGTAAGAGAGCCGTCGGTAGTAGACCGTCTGGTCAACGATATCTAGGGAGACTTCAAGTACAGAAGACAGTGCAATAGACTCTTGATCCGTAGATGAATACACCTTGGTTCTCTTGTAGGCTGTAGCTCCACAATGAAGAAGAAGCTAGGCGACCTCAGTCTCTCTGAGCGCCGACTCAACTTGACTCCTCTCGGGGGTAAATCCAACACTCAAAGGCGTCGGCGATTATCCGCTCCACAAATCACAGTACCAAAGCAAATATATATTCCAGCCGCATAGGGCTCAGCAGTCGTCGGGTAGGTAATCCAGTGTACATGTCCCTCGGTCCTCGCCTAGATCTCCTCGGATGAAAGCGCCATGTGGTCGGCCCAACCTGGATAAGACTCTAGATAACACGAGGAAGCGTTGGAGATGCTGGTCACTTTAGAACTCTAACCGCACGATGCACCATACACGATAGACTATTATTACTTGATAGAAATACGTCGCACTCGACGGTACAGTGCCAAACTCTGACAATTCAGTTATTAACTCGCACGAGGTCTCAATGCTATTCTAAGGCCAAACAGGCCATACTTCACCGCACGTCGTATCGTGGGTGAGGCTTCACGTTCTGTTACTAAGTTGGGAAGAAGGGTAAGGGACTTCTACATTTACTTGCGCCATATTTATATGCACGGTGAACAAATAGTGCCACTCTCATTTCGGTAGCCGTATCCCTGAGCGGAGCCGGGGCTAGTACGGACATGTCTCGTCGGTACCTTTGAACTTGACGCCAGGGGCTGGTCCCCTGGCGCCTGGTCCTTTGTCCAATAAGAGAATGAACTATTATGGGCTATAGTAGGCTAAAGGGATATTCCGTGCATATGTACAAGGAATATACAAGGGATATCAAACGACATACAAATACTATTCAATATATATCCATAAATAAATATATATATTCGGTTTAATCTGATCCTTCGTAACAACTATGCTTGCACCTCATGGTACCAAAGCACCTCAAAGGCGCTAAAAACAAAATTACAAACATCTCAAAACAAACTGGTCAGACTACTGCTTGACCTTACTCCTACAACCCACCTCACCCCTGCCCACTTTGACAACCTAGGATGGCTTAGAGTAGACGACAGAGTACAGCAACTTGCAATGGGCCTGGTCTACAAGATACACTACACGACCAAGGTACCCATGTACATGTCAAAATACTTCCCAAAGGTCAGTGAATACCACGATCACAACACCAGAGGGAGCTCCACAAATCCTGTTAAACCCAGATTCGGCTCAAATAAGGGACTAAACACGTTTCGCAATTATGCCACATCAATGTGGAACGCCCTACCCAAAGCTGTAAAGGAATGTGGATCACTACCCACTTTCAAAACCTCTCTCCAGGGACACCTACGGGAGACTGCAATTCAACACTGGCCCCTGTAAATATCCTAACCCAACCCCCTCCAATGTACAGTCATTTACCTAGTATGGTTTTGTCAATAGTCCAATGTACAATTTTGTTTGTTTGTACAGTGTCTCCCCCCCCCCCCCCTCAATGTACAGTTTTGCTTGTTTATACAGTGTGCCCCCCCCCCCCAACCACCTCCAATGTAAATTACCCAGTATGGTTGTCAATATCCCAACATACCCAACCCCCCCCACCCAACCTCCTCCAATGTACAGTTTCTACGTCAAATGTATATACTCCCTTTTCTTGACTCCTTCTGTATCACAAACAGTACTGTATTTGCAAATCTGGTATGTCATAAATGTATAGATGTAGCAGTACTGACTATCTGTATGTCATGTCTGTCATATATGTCCTGATGAATTGAAAATGGGGGACCCTGATGTAAACAAGACGAAAGTCTTTCTCTGGTCTGCATCCCCTTAACAATTGTGTGTATTGAGCTGTACTGTATTGTACCCATTCTGCAATCTGTTAATAAAGTTTTCAATCAATCAATCAATCAATCAATCAATCAATCAATCAATCAATCAATCAATCAATCAATCAGGTGAAGTCCTTCTTCACCACGTCACCGGTGAGCTCGTCCCAGGTGAGGTCCTCCTTCACCACCTGGCCGGTGAGCTCGTCCCAGGTGAGGTCCTTCTTCACCACGTCACTGGTGAGCTCGTCCAAGGTGAAGTCCTTCATCACCACCTGGCCGGTGAGCTCGTCCCAGGTGAGGTCCTTCTTCACCACGTCACTGGTGAGCTCGTCCAAGGTGAGGTCCTTCTTCACCACCTGGCCGGTGAGCTTGTCCCAGGTGAAGTCCTTCATCACCACGTCACCGGTGAGCTCGTCCCAGGTGAGGTCCTTCTTCACCACCTGGCCGGTGAGCTCGTCCCAGGTGAAGTCCTTCTTCACCACCTGGCCGGTGAGCTCGTCCCAGGTGAAGTCCTTCTTCACCACCTGGCCGGTGAGCTCGTCTCAGGTGAAGTCCTTCATCACCACCTGGCCGGTGAGCTTGTCCCAGGTGAAGTCCTTCTTCACCACCTGGCCGGTGAGCTCGTCCCAGGTGAGGTCCTTCATCACCACCTGGCCGGTGAGCTCGTCCCAGGTGAGGTCCTTCATCACCACCTGGCCGGTGAGCTCGTCCCAGGTGAAGTCCTTCATCACCACCTGGCCGGTGAGCTCGTCTCAGGTGAAGTCCTTCTTCACCACCTGGCCGGTGAGCTCGTCTCAGGTGAAGTCCTTCATCACCACCTGGCCGGTGAGCTCGTCTCAGGTGAGCTCGTCTCAGGTGAAGTCCTTCATCACCACGTCACCGGTGAGCTCGTCTCAGGTGAAGTCCTTCATCACCACCTGGCCGGTGAGCTCGTCCCAGGTGAGGTCCTTCATCACCACGTCACCGGTGAGCTCGTCCCAGGTGAAGTCCTTCATCACCACGTCACCGGTGAGCTCGTCTCAGGTGAAGTCCTTCATCACCACCTGGCTGGTGAGCTCGTCCCAGGTGAGGTCCTTCATCACCACGTCACCGGTGAGCTCGTCCCAGGTGAGGTCCTCCTTCACCACCTGGCCGGTGAGCTCGTCCCAGGTGAGGTCCTTCTTCACCACCTGGCCGGTGAGCTCGTCCCAGGTGAGGTCCTTCATCACCACGTCACCGGTGAGCTCGTCCCAGGTGAGGTCCTTCTTCACCACCTGGCCGGTGAGCTCGTCCCAGGTGAGGTCCTCCTTCACCACCTGGCCGGTGAGCTCGTCCCAGATGAGGTCCTCCTTCACCACCTGGCCGGTGAGCTCGTCCCAGGTGAGGTCCTCCTTCACCACCTGGCCGGTGAGCTCGTCCCAGGTGAGGTCCTTCTTCACCACCTGGCCGGTGAGCTCGTCCCAGGTGAAGTCCTTCTTCACCACCTGGCCGGTGAGCTCGTCTCAGGTGAGGTGCTTCATCACCACGTCACCGGTGAGCTCGTCTCAGGTGAAGTCCTTCTTCACCACCTGGCCGGTGAGCTCGTCCCAGGTGAGGTCCTCCTTCACCACCTGGCCGGTGAGCTCGTCCCAGGTGAAGTCCTTCATCACCACCGGCTGGTGAGCTTGTCTCAGGTGAAGTCCTTCATCACCACCTGGCCGGTGAGCTCGTCTCAGGTGAAGTCCTTCTTCACCACCTGGCCGGTGAGCTCGTCTCAGGTGAAGTCCTTCATCACCACCTGGCCGGTGAGCTCGTCCCAGGTGAAGTCCTTCATCACCACCTGGCCGGTGAGCTCGTCCCAGGTGAGGTCCTTCATCACCACGTCACCGGTGAGCTCGTCCCAGGTGAACTCCTTCTTCACCACCTGGCCGGTGAGCTCGTCCCAGGTGAAGTCCTTCATCACCACGTCACCGGTGAGCTTGTCCCAGGTGAAGTCCTTCATCACCACGTCACCGGTGAGCTCATCCCAGGTGAAGTCCTTCATCACCACGTCACCGGTGAGCTCGTCCCAGGTGAAGTCCTTCATCACCACCTGGCTGGTGAGCTCGTCCCAGGTGAAGTCCTTCATCACCACGTCACCGGTGAGCTCGTCCCAGGTGAGGTCCTCCTTCACCACCTGGCCGGTGAGCTCGTCCCAGGTGAGGCCTTCTTCACCACCTGGCCCGTGAGCTCGTCCCAGGTGAGGTCCTCCTTCACCACCTGGCCGGTGAGCTCGTCCCAGGTGAGGTCCTTCTTCACCACCTGGCCGGTGAGCTCGTCCCAGGTGAGGTCCTCCTTCACCACCTGGCCGGTGAGCTCGTCCCAGGTGAGGTCCTTCATCACCACGTCACCGGTGAGCTCGTCCCTGGTGAGGTCCTCGAAACACAGAGGAACTTGAAGCTTCTGACTCTCCACAACAGACCTGTTGATGTTGATGGGGTCTAGACATTCTCCCTCTCTCCTGTAGTCTACGACCAGCTCCTTGGTCTTGTCAATGTTGAGAGGTTGTTCACCTGGCACCATTGCGCCAGGTTGTCCTGTAGGCCATTTTGTCGTTATTTGTGATTAGGCCTATACCTGTTCTGTCATCGGCAAACTTAATCACCATGTTGGAGCTGTGTGTCGCTACACAATCATGGGTGTAGAGGAAGTAGAGGAGGGGGCTCAGCACACAGCCCTGTGGGGCTCATGTGTACTTGAGGGTGAGTGGGGCTGAGGTATTGGGTCCCATTCTCACCACCTGGTGACGGTCTGACAGGTCTCCCATGGCGATGGGTATACATAGCAATGGCATGAATTAACAGAGAAAAAAGTTATTGAAAACAAAGCTTAAATCATAAGATGTTTATATGAATTTCTGTATCCCTATGACCTATAGCCTATGTCCATGCCTATAGCACAAAGAAACAGAATGTTGCTAGCATTTCCTGTCGAAATAGTCAGATAACAATAAACAATAAATAATAAACAAATAGGTCAAATGCATCATTATCCAGACTAAAACGGGTATATAATCTCAGTTATATTGGTTTTATAATCTCAGTTATATTGGGTTTATAATCTCAGCTATATTGGGTTTCCAATAGTTGGAATCTCTGGATATAAACTCACCCCAGTAATTGTAAAAGGGACATGGCATTTACATGCACAAACTCATAGATGGAATCTCCCAAATGATTACGGTAATGTGAACCTGACTCACATCAATGAGCTCAATGCCCCATGGCACTCCAATACAAACTTGTTATGACACAGGGATACGTATATTCAAAGTTGCATTTGATTTACTAAACAGACCAAGCCAATAAAATCACTAAATTATAGCCCTAGCTTTTCCCAGGCACCTCCACAAAACCCAAAGCAAACAAATAGAATACCCTATACGTGTCAATATAGGCCTACCAAGTATTTTGCCTAAATTAACTATCCTACTTTCTCTCCAATATTGCACACACAAAGACATAAGTAGGCCTGAAGCTAATAGCAATATATGGTAGCCTACAGCAAGGATTATGTGCTCAACTATGAATGCAAGTGCTGCATGGACAGCTCCTCAGTAGGTAACATTAGCCCATTACGATTCATGCATAACAGCAGATCACACAGATAAACAAGTTTGCACTGTCTCTAACTGCACTTCATACAAAACGATTGGATTATTTACTGGCTGAGTTTTCAATACTATGTACAGTGAATGTCTTACCTAGTGCAGAAGAAGGTGACTCTTTTTACAGCTGTCACATCACTATCTAACGCTAGAGTGACAGTTTTGCAGTCAGATCTTCCTCGATTCAAAAGGGCATTTTGCGCAGATGTCGCTGAAGACAGTGCAGTGTTCCTAGTTTAATGTCGCCATGCATTCTCATCTGCGCCGCTTCTTTCTGTCGACTTCCTGCTGGACCAGTTTTCTATCTGGCCTCAGGGTCTTTTTCAGTCCTCTTTAGGTGCAATCTGGGGCGGCTACCTGTCAGGTGCCCATGTCTGGGGCCCCGACCTGTCAGGTGCCCATGTCTGGGGCCGCTACCTGTCAGGTGCCCATGTCTGGGGCCGACCTGTCAGGTGCCCATGTCTGGGGCCCCGACCTGTCAGGTGCCCATGTTTCAAGTTCAAGTTTCAAGTTTCTTTATTAGTTGTCATACAAAAATACAGAATACTTTTATATGAAATGCTTTTTTCTGTTTTACTCCTGAGTGTGCTAGATAAAAAATAGATAAAGTATCAAATAGAAAGTCAAAAGTACATAAACAAGTGTAAACAAAGGTGTTCAATATACATATATACAGAGTAGAAAAAATGAGTAACTGAGTTACAATACAATATACAGTACAATGCAGAAATGGGATGAGGTATAACTTAGGGTAAGGTGCAATGAGGTATGAGTTGTAGTGCAAATATATTTACCAATTAATATAAAGTGTGTTAAAGTGGGTGCTACAGTGAGTTGTTTATTTAAAGTGAGTGTGTACATGTGGATGTGTGTGCTGTGAGTGTATTTGATGGTTTATTACATAGTGTTATTGTCATTGAGCATCCTGATGGCCTGGGGATAGAAGCTCCTTCTGAGTCTCTCTGTACTGGCCATGAGACTCCTAATGTCTGGGGCCCATGTCTGGGGCCGCGATCTGTCAGGTGCCCATGTCTGGGGCCGCTACCTGTCAGGTGCTCATGTCAGTATAACACAATGTCACAGCATGGTAAATCAGATCTACCAATGTTTTAATAAAATAAACTCTCTCTCTCTCTCTCTCTCTCTCTCTCTCTCTCTCTCTCTCTCTCTCTCTCTCTCTCTCTCTCTCTCTCTCTCTCTCTCTCTCTCTCTCTCTCTCTCTCTCTCTCTATCTCTCTCGTTAACCAGGTATGGAGTTCAGGTGTGCTGCTGACATAATCGCCTGTGGGCCGATTAGGTCAGCTATTTAACCCCGCCCCAGATGTTGTGATGCTGCCAGATCGTAACTTTGTGTTTCCCATCTGATACCTGGCTCTTCACCCTGATACCTGGCTCTTCACCCTGATCTCTGGCTCTGGATAACGTGTTCTGCCCTCCGCCTGCCTGACAACTCTCCTTGCCTTTTTCCGGAACGTATGAGGACCCTGAAACCTGTGTATGACCACTGCCTGTCTGACGACCCTGCCCTCCACACGCTCCCTGGACTGTACGAGACACACGTTAGAGTACCGACCCCTGCCTGGATACCTGACTACTCCTTCTTATTAAATACACCTGTACAGGGTTTTGACAAGACCTCTCTGCCTGGCTCTTTGTCTGCATATTGGGTTCAATACGCCTAGTCCCCTGTGACAGTACAATCTGGTCAAAAATTAACCCAGCCGACACTCTCCAGCCAGAGATGGAAGCACAAGCCAGTGCTTTACGCCATCATGAGCAGCAACTCATCGCTATGGAGGCGGCTATCCGGGAAGCTGCTGCACGCCATGACGACCACATGAGAGACTCAGCGGGCAGCTTCGGCAGCTCCTGCAGGTCCATCAAGCGCTGACTGTCTCACCGCCGGTTGTTCCATCGCCTCCTGCTCCCGCTGCCTCCTGCCCAGAACCTCGCCTCTCACTTTTCCCAGCAAGAGGTCTAGAGTGGCTTTCATGATCACCCAGCTCACTGGGTGGGCTCGAGACTGAGGCACAGCTGAGTGGGAAAAGCAGTCAGCTGTCTGCTCCTCTGTGGATGTTTTTTCTGAGGGTCTTCGGAGGGTTTCTGATCATGTTACCCCTGGCCGTGAAGCTGCTCGGGGACTGTTTAATCTGTTTCAAGGAAGCCAGCGAGTGATTATTCCATTGAGTTCGGGACACTCGCAGCTGAGAGCGACTGGAATCCCACCTCTCTGACTGACGCCTTCTACAACAGGCTTTCTGATGACGTCAAGGATAAGCTGGCGGCTCGGGACCCCCCAGCTGATTTAGACTCTCTCATCGCGACAGCCATCCGTATTGACGGGCGCCTCCGGGAAAGGAGATGTGAGAGGGCGATTACCAGTGGTCCTCGGCATTCCCCGCATCTTCCAGTGTTACCGCCAACTTCTGGGTTTTACCCTCCCACCGGCTCTCCTAGTGATTCACCTGAGCCCATGCAATTAGGCAGAGCCCGTCTGACAGCGGAGGAGAGGACTCGCAGATTCAACGAGAACTCTTGCTTGTACTGTGGTCAGACTGGGCACTTTATATCCACCAGTCTGTTGCGCCCAGCAAAAGACCGGGCTCATCCGTAGTCGGAGAGGTGCGTACGAGCGAAGCAAAAATTCCCTCTCTCATCCCCTCTCGGCCGCAGATCACTGCTACTCTGTTGTGTCAAAATAAGTCCCTTGTTTTTCCGGCCTTAATCGACTCCGGAGCCGACGAGAGCTTTATCAACGTTTAAGTGGCCAGGTCCTTGGGGTTGAAGTTAGATCCACTCAACTCACCTGGAGTCGAGGCACTGAATGACATGCCGTTGGCTTAGATCAAGTTTCAGACCGCCCCCGTTACTTTATTATTGTCCGGTAATCATCGGGAGGAGATCTGGTTGTCATCTCTTGTCCTCTTACGCCCTTGGTGCTCAGCCATCCGTGGCTTAGAAGACACAACCCGCAAATTGACTGGGCCTCGGGCAAGGTGATGTCTTGGAGCAGTCACTGCCATGCTAACTGTTTACGTTCCACACAGCCTTCTCTCTCTGATGCTCCGTCTTCTCCCCTTGAGGTCTCCGATCTGTCTTCCGTTCCCAGGCCTTATCATGACCTTGCTGCCGTATTCTCCAAACAATGGGCCATGTCTCTACCTCCCCATCGGCCGTATGACTGCGCCATTGACCTCCTGCCGGGGGCTCCCCTGCCCAGCAGTCATCTGTATAACGTCTCTCATCCGGAACGGGAAGCGATGGAAAAATATATCCAGGAATCTCTGGTGGCGGCCTTGATTCGTCCCTCGTCTTCTCCCGTGGGGGCAGGTTCTTCTTTGTTGGCAAGAAGGATGGAACCTTGAGACTGTGTATTGATTACCGGGGTCTTAATAACATCACGGTGAAGAACAAATACCCGCTGCCCCTCATCAGCTCTGTGTTTGGCCCTCTGCACGGTGCCACTATCTTCTCCAAGTTGGACCTGCGCAGCGCTTACCACCTCGTTCGCATTTGGGAGGGTGACAAGTGGAAGACTGCTTTTAATACCTTTATCGGCCACTTTGAGTATCTCGTGATGCCGTTTGGCCTCACCAACGCCCCAGCAGTGTTCCAGAATCTCGTTAATGACGTACTCAGAGACATGAATGGACAGTTCATGTTTGTTTACCTGGACGCTATTCTGATGTTCTCCAAGGAGAGACTCACCAGCGTCGTGTTCACCTAGTTCTTCAACGGCTGTTGGAAAACAAGCTTTTCCTTAAAGCTGAAAAGTGCGAGTTCCATGCCTCCTCCGTATCCTTTTTGGGATATGTCATCTCCGAGGGGCGGGTGCAAATGGACCCCGCTAAAGTCTCTGCAGTCACCCAGTGGCCCCAACCATCCTCCTTGAATCAGTTGCAGCGTTTCTTGGGCTTCGCAAACTTTTACCGGCAATTCATCAGCAACTACAACCGCGTCGCCGCGCCCCTCTGTGCCCTCACCTCCACAGCCTCCATTTTACATTGGTCCCTTGAGGCGAATGCTGCTTTTCATGACCTTAAACGCCGCTTCGTCTCCGGGCCCGTCCGGGTCCAGCCTGATCCTGACCTACAGTTTGTGGTGCAGGTTGACGTTTCTGATACGGGAGCGGGAGCTGTCTTGTCCCAGCGGTCCCATACAGACAGTAAGCTCCATCCTCTCTCGACGTCTATCCCCAGCGGAGGGAAACGATGACGTCGGCACAGTGGCGGCGGTGGGGAGGGGCTAGCGGGGTCTTAAGCTCCCCCTGAAAAAGGCAGAGCCCCCCTAAGACCCCCCTCCCCCCAGTAATGACATCACATCCAATGACATCCAGTCATTCTTTGTCGATGGTCAAATTTCATATATATGCAGCAATCAAATGTTGTAATGTATAAAAACAGCTATATCCATGTGATATCACTGTGCCCTTTACGTGCACCTTACAAATGCACTGGACAAAAGTGTATGTTCACAATAATAAAACGAATTGTCTATTGGCTGAGCAGCCTGGCATTGGTGTGACATCATGTCCGGGAATCAACCAGGAAATAGCTAGCGGCTAATAGTTGTTGTCGTCGTCGAAATTTTATAATAATCACAAGATACATTCATTACTGGATCTAACTAAATGGATTTATTGAGACACATTTATGGAAAGTTTAAGACCGGACCACAAAGCTTCTGAAAGGGTTAGAATGACACGCAACAACGCTTCCAATTCGTACAGCGATGGTCTACCGACAGCAAAACAAAGTGAGTCTCTCAGCCTCTGTGTTATGATATTATGATTTGAAAATGTAACAGTAGTGCTAATTACACCCGCCCACGGGTTTAATAATGACCTCAGAGGGTTAAGACTTTGACATTGTTATGTCCAGCGACTCCACAATGCAGCCTGTTGCCAACTCTGTCAGCTAAACAGGAAATGCCTTCTGCAAAATTAGCTATGATTTGTTTTGTGAGTGAATGTTTTCTTTCCGAAGCTTGTCACTGTCTGAACTAGCTGCATTAATATTGTAAGTTAGCGTCGCAAGCTGAAAATAGGCTACTTCTGTCATGTGCTGTGTGCCTCAGGCTAGCTATAGCTGGCAGGCAGCTGCTTGCTAGCAGGAGTTGTGTATTCCTGTTTCCAAAGTAACGTAAGATTGCTCTGCATTACCATATTCAACTCTAGCCAGTGCTACTGTCGTTTCTTTCTGTGGGTAACGATATTAAAACTTGTTTGGCTTGACCGTCAGGTGGCGTAGCGGAGATTGCGTTTGTCACCAACACCGGAGACGCTGGATTCGCCTGTTCGAATCCAGCTCACAGCTCCGGCGTTGTCACCAGCTTGGCTGGCCGTTCACACTAATACAATTGGCTGTATTAGAGGGTGGGAAAGCTGGCGGGGTGGGTCCGGGTCGTTGTAAACAGCGACTCCTACAGTTCGGTCGGGGCGCCTGCTCAGCGCGGATAGGATCTAAGGGGGAGTAGTGTGATCCTTCCACACGTTACACCCTCTCAGTGAGAGTCCGCGCTGCCAGGTGACAAGAAGCGGTTGATTGGCTAGACGTGTGTCGGAGGAAGCACGATAGCCTCCACTCTCCCAGACCGACTGTGGGGGGTAAGTGCGCAGCGACCAGGAAGGGGATTGGGAATTGGCATAACGACTTGGGAGAAAATCGGAGGAAAAAGGAGGGGGAAAAGATCAATAAAAAAAAAATTGTTTGGCTTATTAATGGTATGCTGCGTTCTTTATGGGTGTTCTAGCAGCGGTGTCTCACACCCACGGTGGTTGGATTGTCTACTTGGTCTACGATTCTATGTTCGTGTGTGTGTGTGTCTGTGTGTGTGCGAGCGTGTGTGTCGGTCGCGGTTAATTTCCTATAGTGCTGAAATGTGTGCGTTTGACTCCATCCAAATGCGTATAGCAACAAGTCATGTAGGCTATGGCTATTGCACAAAGTTTATCTTGGGTGTGGGGCATTCAACTGTTTTGAGCACCTACCTCTCTCTCTCTCTCTCTCTCTCTCTCTCTCTCTCTCTCTCTCTCTCTCTCTCTCTCTCTCTCTCTCTCTCTCTCTCTCTCTCTCAATTCAATTCAATTCAATTCAAGTGGCTTTATTGGCATGACGCAGCTTGTACATGTTGCCAAAGCAAATGGTTGATAACATAAGCATGGATTACAAAACACATATTAATGTCATAGTATATACAAAAATGTTCATCATAAAATAGAACATAAAATATTACGGCATAAACATGTCAGGTGACTGTCACTCACTGTCCCTCAGTTTGTGGCAGGCAGCAACATAGGCTGCTGCTAGCTCACAGCTTGTTGAGTCGTCCCCTAGTAGGACTGGTCGTTTTCCTGTATCTGGTAGTGCAAGAAAACCTTTTGTTATTAGTTCAATTTTTTTTTAAATGCGTTTCTCTAATATCTTTATATTTTTCACATTTGGTGAGGAAGTGCAACTCAGTTTCAGGCTCACTGAGGATGCAATGACTGCATAGCCTTTGCTCTGCAGGGAGCCAGGTTTTCCTGTGCCTCCCCTTTTCAACAGCGAGGCTGTGCTCACTCAGTCTGTATTTTGTCAAGGTTCTTTTTAGTTGTTGATCAGTCACCATGCTCAAGTAATCTGCTATGGTGTACTGTCGATTTAGAGCCAGATAGCACTGCATTTTGCTCTGTGCTTTTGTTTGTGTTTTCCAATAGGTGATGTAGTATATAAATGTTTTAAAGCCCTGCACACGCTCCCTGGACTGTACAAGCTATTCTTGAACCATTTATAGCACATGCATGAGTCTGGCCTCTTTTGAAAGGAAACATTCTGAATTTTCTTCCACAACAGGATGAATCACTCTGAGTGCTACTGTAATATAGTTACAGAGGTTTGAACACACTGCCATTGGAAAGAGGAGATTTGGCCAGATCAAACCTCTCATTTAGAAGTTCATCGGCTATACCTCAAAGAGCTGAGGGCTGAGTTTAATAACTCAGTAAAGTCCGCCAGGGCTACCTATTTCAGTAATTTAATCTCATCCAACAAGCACAATCCCAGAGTATTATTTAAAACCATTAACACACTTGTCAGCCCCTCCCCCCCCCCTACACCAGTGCTGTCAAATGAGGACTGTAACCGCTTTCTTCAATTTTTTGTCACCAAGGTTGCAAACATAATGGCAAACATCACTCCCTCTCTATCCCCCCTTCCCCTCCACCCCACCACTCAAGCATCCCTGAGCGATTTCTCACCTGTCTCTCTGGATGATCTCACCATCTTAGTCACCTCCATGAAGACCTCCTCGAGCCCCCTAGACATCCTTCCTACATCCATGTTTAAGGAAGTTTTCTGCTCTGTTGGCCCCAGTCTAGTCACTATCATTAACTCATCCCTAGCCTCTGGTTCTGTCCCAATCTATTTTAAGGAGGCAGTCGTACAGCCACTCCTAAAAAAGCCCAACCTAGACCCCACCATCCATAATAATTTCAGACCCATCTCCAAGCTGCCCTTTGCATCAAAGGTGTTAGAAAAGGTTGTAGCCAACCAGCTCACCACCCACATGTCACAGAATAACATCTGTGACAAATTCCAATCTGGCTTCCGCAAACTCCACTCCACTGAATCTGCCCTTCTCAGAGTATCCAATGATCTCCTGATGTCTGCTGACTCTGGTGAATGCTCTGTTCTGGTCCTGTTAGACCTGAGCGCAGCGTTTGACACGGTCAACCACAACATCCTTTTGGACAGGCTCAGGGAGTGGGTGGGCATCTCTGGGAGCGCTCTAAACTGGTTCGCCTCTTATCTGAGGGAGAGAACGTTCTCGGTGGCTGTGGGTCCTTTTAAATCTGACCCCACCCCTCTCTCATGTGGGGTACCACAGGGATCGGTGCTAGGACCACTCCTCTTTGCCATTTATATGCTTCCCCTAGGCCTCCTCATCAACAAATTCACCGGCATTAAATATCACTGCTACGCAGACGACATACAACTACTCTGCTCTTTTAAACCCGACAACTTGGAGAAACTCAGCCTTCTCCAGGAGTGCCTGCTCGGCATTGAGAGCTGGATGGGGAGTAACTTCCTCCAGTTAAATGCAAATAAAACGGAGGTGCTGATCGTAGCAGCTGAAAAGACTGCAGCTAGAGTGGCCACTCACTTGGGGTCCCTTAAAGACAACATACGTCCCCACCTGAGAAACCTGGGTGTTGTCTTTGACCAGGCCATGAACCTAGACAAACATGTCAAAACACTCACACGCACCTGCTTCTTTCACCTCAGAAACATTGCAAAACTGCGCACCATCATATCTCACTCTGAACTAGAACTATCCGTGCATGCTTTTATTTCCTCTAGGCTTGACTACTGCAACTCACTTTTCACCTGTCTCACCAAATCATCCACAGATAAACTACAAATGGTCCAAAATGCTGCAGCCAGGCTACTCACAAGGTCAAAAAAATCATGTCACATCACCCATTTTGGTATCCCTGCACTGGCTCCCGGTACACTATAGAATTCACTTCAAAGTCCTCACTTTCACTTTCAGAGCACTTCACGGTCAGGCCCCTATCTACATCACGGAACTCATCCATCCCTACACAAACACCCGCTCACTCAGATCTGCCGATCAGCACCTCCTAGTGATCCCCAGGACCAGGCTAAAAACAAGGGGTGATCGAGCCTTCGAGGTGACAGCACCAAGGCTCTGGAACGCTCTCCCCCTGGACCTGCGAACTGCCCCCTCTGAGAACTCTTTTAAAAAACAACTAAAAACACATTTGTTCAGGCAGGCTTTTAATCACACATAGGCGCCTTTTTCTGTTCTATAGTGTTGTTTTAATTAGTGACTCATGATTTTATCCAAATTCTTTTATTCTACTTTTTCTATCTGGTTTCACTGTTTTTAACTGCTGTTTGTCTGTTGTCATTTATTTCTGATTTTGTTTTTATTGTGTTTTTATATTAAGCTGTAGTGTAAAGCACCCTGTGCATTCGTGCTGTGAAGGGTGCTATATAAATAAAGGTCATTCATTCATTCATGGCTTTGCCACAATAAGGTAATTTATAGGCCTGATATTCTATATTCTATATTCATATTTCAAATTGCATGTGTCTGGATGGCAAAATTCAGTACTGTATCTACAAAAACCCATGTAAATCAAGCTCATTGGCAATTTCTCATGTCTGGTCAATGTTAGCATGGTGTTATTCAAAGATGAGAACATTTATAAAAATAATAATAATTTATATTCTTCTTTGGTTCATTACAATTAACTCAAGCCTAGTAACAGACACAATATTTCTGAGACTGAGAATACATTACCTGAGGTCCATAGATGCCCCTAGATACCAATAACATGCACATGGACCTTGTAGAAGTGGAGCAATCTTCCACATACTTGGGTATGTACTTGTACAATATTTCTGAAAATATGGCTAGGGCTTAAGAGGTTAAGACTAAACTTTTATTTCTGAACT